>NW_005179205.1:86852-107275 GCF_000350225.1 Chondrus crispus
TTCCCCTCCCCCCTCCCCCCGCAGAACGCCCCCACCATGCAGGCCGCCGCGCTCAAGAGACGCTGCTCGCAGGCCGCCCTGTGCCGCTTCCTCGCCGTGCTCGCCGCCGCGCTCGCCCTCTTCGCCCTGCTCCAGTGGGAGGAGCACATCCCCGGCATCGCCTACCTGCGCAAACGCGCCAAGAAAGTCGCCCCGCCGCACCCCGACGCCCCCGCCCCGCACCAGCCGGACCCTCTCGGAGACACTCGTCCACCACCATCACCACCCCCGCCCGACCCCGACCCGGTCGACGCTTCCCGACTCCCGCCAACGCAGGAGCAACCCCCCGGACACCACCGCCACCCCGACCCCGACCCCGACCTCGAGCCCGACCGCCTCGACGGCGACGACGGCGACGACGGCGACGATGACGACGACGCCGTCGCCAACCAGCCTCCAAACCCCCCGCCAGCCGCCGCCGCGGCCGACGACGACGTCGACGACCCGCTGCTGGCCGCGGACCTGGATGCCGCGGACCAGGAGCGCCCGCGCGCGCCCGAGAAGCCCGCCGCGCCGCGCGCCGCGCCGCGCCTCAAGGACGAGCCGTGCCGCAAGTACATCGTGTACGACAAGCCGGTGAAGACGGGGTCGTCTGCCATCTCGCTGGCCATCCGCGAGTACCTGGAGACGGTCGGCCAGACCACCGACCTGTGCTCGCGCGACGAGTGCACGGAGATGGCCCAGGACATCTGCGCCGGCAAGCGCAAGCCGCGCGTCCTGGTCGGACACATGTACGGCGAGGACGGCCTGCTCGAGTGCCTGCGCGACCGCGGCTACTACGTCGCCACCTCGGTCCGCGAGCCCAGGGACAGGTGGGAGTCGGCCTATCTGTTTAACAAGAAGAAGAACGGCACGCACTACGGAATCCCCTACCAGAAGGGCTACAGGTACTTCATGCAGCATTTTCCCCCCTGCGCTCTGTATGAATACTATGACGGCGACTCGGCAAAGTGCCGCCAACACCCTATTGAGGACCGCATCAAGCCCATTGTGGCACGCTACGACGAGATTATCGACTTGTATGATGACACCGAGCCGCGCGGCCAGCTTGCCCGTATTATCAGCAAGTACATTCACGAGAAGAACAAGTCGCCGCGCCCGGACGACGGGTTTCGGGAGCCGTTCGATACCGCCCGCTTGAACAATGAGACCATGCTGTACGAGGCGCTCAAGAGGCGGAGAGAGGAAATTCTGGAAGAGGGTCAAGCTCCACTGTGTGAATAACTCTCCGCCTTACTTGAGAGGCTCCAAGCTCCGCGGTGTGAATAACTCTCCAGCTTCACTTGAGAGGCTCCACGCTCCACTGTGTGAATATCTCTCCAGCTTTAATCTCCAGATAGAAAGCCCTTACAGAGGATATGCAAGTGTTGGCAGGGACAGTGGACCGGGGGCAGGGAGATTGCGGGTGCGTTGGAGCCCGGTATCTTTTGGGGAGAGGGAATATTTTATGGGGTACGGGTGGACATTTTTTAGGTTATGAGTCGAGCGACCCATGCGAGGATGTCTGCAGGCGAGGTCCACGTGTGCCGTAAGGCCGCGTGCCATGTAAGTAGCTGCTGTAACTGGAGATGCTGCTGTGTGTTGACAGACATAGTAGCAAGTAGTACGTAAACTCGTCCCTGCTACGGCGAATCGCATACATGTTGAAGGCCTTAACCGGCCCCATTGAACCAAGTGGCAGCTACTTTACAGACAAATGTGGCGTGGCGTAGAAGGCGTGGCGTAGAAGGCGTGGCGTGGAAGACTGTGGCGTGAAAGCTCGTGAAGCGGGATCGCAGCGGCTTTGCGCGTGCGGCTGTAAACTTACCGCACACGCTCCACACGCTCCACACGCTCCACAAGCTCCGCAAGTTGGCAAGTTAGACTCTGTCGATGAGTGGCTGTGGCTGTGGCTTTTGAAGACAGCGGGACTCGTTCCATTCTCAGGGAGACAACCTCGTTGTCTCTCAGAGAGACAACCTCGCTGGAGCACTGCACACTCACATTACTCTCACATTACTCTGTGCCCAATAAAGACGGGGTCGACGAGTGTAAGTCGGTCAATCCTCTCTCAAAAAATGGAATTTTGACTTGCTGGAATGCACGCAAAAACATGAGACTCCCTTACACTACACACATGTACACGACCGCAGCGCTGTCGAGATGGGGAGCAACTGTTGGCTTCAGAACGTCGTTCCCGTCAAAAGATAGTCGACAGATGACACCGCCTCTCCGACGGTTAGCATCAGAAAGGTAGAAGGGTCAGGCTGTCAATAGACGCAGGAATTCAATCTTTTCCGTTACGCAATCCCTCTTCCCGAACGCCACAAAGAAGCATTGCCGGAAGGAATGCACTTTTCCAATTCATGTCATCTTCACATCCTCAATCAATGCAATGTCAATGCAATACCTTCCCTTCAATGTCCCAGAATTTAGTACTCAAGCGTACGTGCCGGAAAGATCCAAAAAGACAAACATCGTTCCATCACTTTCTCCCAAAACCGCATCAATTTAACGTCGCTACGAAAGAAAACGTATCTAACGTGCTTCCACGCTGCACCGAGCCACCGAGCACTGTCAAAACAAATGATTTCAACATTGGCTTCCGCCTGCACGTGATCTAACACTACTCTCCTCAATACCAATCCTCGCACATCCGTCATGAACCCATAATCGCCATAGTGGACCGTCTCGACAACATAAATCCGCAGTTGCGCCCTTGTAAAACAAACAGAGAGACAGATCGTTCAACATACTTCCGTTGTCATTACGCCCGAACGAATGACCATTGATGCACTTGTTACCTCATTGGACACATGCTGGTCGCTGCATCTCTGCCTGAACAAATCCGGGCCATTTTTCAACCTCACAATGGGCCCGTTTGCTGGTGGCGCAACTAGACTTCTCTTTATATGAGTAGAAGCAACCGCCATCTTCTCGACCCAAATCATCTGTGCCCTCGTAGCTGCAGCTAATTAGATAGAAAACAGGTCTTTTCATCGCGAGGCTTACCATACAAATTCGGTCGCCGTCGACACCGACATGTCCCGTTACAAGAAAAAAAGTTCCTGGCATAAATCACAACCCACGCCGGATCTTGACGTCATTCTTCAATTTATAGGCTGCCGAACACCACTATTTACCCGTTGCAAAGGAAGAAGACTAATGAGCGGGGCTATCTTATTGCAACGGTACTCCAGGTACAGGGATAAGTGCTCTTGCTCATTTCTCAAAACATCTCTCTTTATACTCCCTTTGCAATAGCCGAGAAGAAATGTTGAAAGTTGACCTGAGTTGAAGGCGCAGCTCTCACCCCATTTCCAGAAGTCGCCCATAACATCTCTGGCCTCCCATCTGGAATCCCACTGACAGCGGGACTTGAAGAAGGCACTTCCTCTTCACGAAAGATGTTTCCCAAGTCGAGTTGTTCCATGCTTCGCGTCGCAGCAATTCTCGTTCTCATTTCTTTTTCCTTTGCACAAAAAAGCTCTTTTCTCCCAGAGTTTCGGAGCCCCGAATGTGATCAATTCCGTCAGCTTCTGAGGCGCCACTCCGATGTGTCGCGATTTGACCGCAAGCACTCCACGAACCTAGGCATCGCTGGCGTCGTCCTGTTTTGGACAGGGATACCAGGTATACCTCTGGGTATTGCCGCAATCTTGACTGGGAAGCGGATTGATACGAAGGCACGAAGGTCACTCGAAATGATGAACGTGTCCGAGGATAACTATAGACGCGTTAATGAGCTATGCGGGGTATTGCTGGACAGGGACCCGCTCTCTGACGTCACATTCAGAGGACAGAATGTAGATGCAGTTGTTTTGGGTGCTGTTGCTCTCGGCTTGTCGCTCTTAGTGCTTATCATTCAGCTCGGCTATGGAGCGATACTTGTTTGCCACAAGGAGACAAAGAGCTATGAGATGGAATGCATTCGGGAGGAGGAAACCATCTGTTGAGATAACAAGGGTGCGTGAAGTGAATATGTCTCAACCTTGGAGAGGGAGCAAATATCAATGCCGGGACGGAAAGTCTCTGAGGAGAGAGCAACGTTGATCACAAGGATGAAGTGAATGGGTGTTGGGACCCAAGAAGCATGAACAAAGAAGGGGAATGCCTTCTATTTCGGGAAGCGTTCACACGATGACATTTTTTATGTTGGCGGTCCATTCGCTTTGGGGAGCGTGTGGACGTGCACACATTAAAACAGTGCTTTGAGAAACAATGTCAATGTTCTACGGCATGTAAGAGAAGTGTTTTGTCTCCCCTCGCACTATATGCTACACGTTACTCTTTGGGGCATTGTCTTTGGAGACATGAATGTGTTAGACTAGGCGTCTTGATATATCAAATAGGGAATACCAATGGAGTGAAAGTGATTCCCACAGGTATTTTTTTTGTAGATCCAATCGACAGATGCTGGCCACAAGAGGATGTGATGCCGCAACTGCCTGTCACATATTTCTACGAACAAATGGATTTCAAGTGAATGTCCTATCAGGAAATAACCATAAAAACAACTTCATGCTTCAACGCAGAACAATACGACTTTACTTGTGTCCCTCACTCAAAAAGAGGCTGTGAAGGCTTCATGTCGGTCTCGTCCCAGCTTGATTCACTGGAGAGTGCTTGGGCACTTTCCGACACCTTCTTCGCGGACAACTCCATTGAAAGACAAGCTCTATGCCGTCCAATCTCGCTACGCAATCCCTTCATTTTCTACTTTGGTCACCTTCCATCGTTCGCTTGGATTACTCTCCGCCCCCTCCTCAACGCAAACGCACTCCACCCCACTTTTGACGACCTCTTCTCCCGCGGCATCGACCCAGACGTCGAGGACCCCACCGAGTGCCATGACCACCCGGCCGCACCCGTAAAATGGCCTTCATGGTCAGAGGTGCTCAGCTACCGCGATGCCGTCCGCACACAAGTCCGAGAGCGAATCGCGGCCCAGGCAGATGATACCAAAGAGCTGGCGCACACCATCAGATTGGTCGCTGAACATGAAGCTATGCACGTCGAGACACTGCACTATATGCTCGCACAGCAGCAGCGTCCGACAAAGAACTGCTGCCTTCGCGATGCCGAGCGGCCACAGCGCGAATTTCGCGACGATAAACCCCCGTGCTATACCTGGATTGAGGTTGAAGGTGCCGATGTGCCTCTCGGCGTCCCCTCGCACAGAGGCTTCCACTGGGATAACGAGAGGAACGCCGCCTCAGCTGGAGTCACGTCGTTCAGCATAGCTCAGCATGCGGTTTCCGTGGGCGATTTTTTGCGTTTCGTTCGCGCGGGCGGGTACTTGCGGCGGGAACTCTGGAGCAAAGGCCATTGGGCGTGGATTTGTCGGGAAGGGATGCAACATCCGTTATCGTGGATGTGCAATGGAGATGGAGCCATGGAAGGAGATATTCACGTGCTCACGAGTGTGGGTCCTGGCATGGAAGGGCATGGCGCAAGGGTTGATTACGCTGACATGCTGCAATGGCCAGTATCAGTTTCGCTCGCGGAGGCACTTGCGTACGCCAAATGGAGCGGGGCGTCGCTCCCGTCCGAGCCGCAGTGGCTGCTCGCGGCGTACGGTAACGAGGGTGCCCGAGGGAATGGGGGCCATGTCGACGTCATGACAGGACGGCTGCACAGCGTTTCAACTGGGTGCTTGTCGACGGGCGGCGCGGTGGGGCTAGTCGGGAATGGATGGGAGCTGACGACGACACTGTTTGAAGAATTTGAGGGGTTCAGGCCGACAGAAAGGTATCCAGAGTATTCAAAGGACTTTTTTGACTCCAAACACTACGTGTTGAAAGGGGCGAGCTGGGTGACCCATGAGATTCTTGTGCGAGGGTCTTTTCGAAACTTTTTCCAGGCGATGTATCCTTACGTGTTTAGTAAGTTTCGGCTCGTACTTCCTCAGGCGGGAGATGGAGAAGGACGATCGGATGAATGAGCGTGGTTGTGACACGCATCGGCTTTATCCATTTGCGTTAAGGATTTCCTGGGCTCTGCGGCCTCGTAGCCTCCGAAGCATTTTCTGTGGTCTATGTCGCCGTCAGCAAAGGAGGGCAGTCCGAGTCCAGTTTCAGTCAGAAGCGCGATGGCCCCTCGTCGCGCTGTTAAACGCGCCCATCCATAGGTACATATATTTGGACCAACCTTTGTCCTTCTTGTCTTTCTGTCTGTTTCCATACCGAAGTTACTGAAATGACTTCTGCGCTTGTGCTTTTGAACAAACCACAAGCAAACGAACCACGATACCCCTATTGTACTACTACTGACAGCTTTTGGGATTAGTTTTGACCTTTTCACCTTTTGAGATTATACACACGTTCTGGCATCAGCTAGCCAGTAATCCAGGCTTTTCATCCTTTCATATCGCGTTTGCAGGGTTCTCCGCCTCAAACACAACTCTCTTGAGTGGGAATACTTTCTAGTAGTGTAAATCAATTCATTCTTTGGAACCAGCCTCGACGAAAACTAGATTCTAGTGCTTTGCACTCTGTGAAATCGAATCAATGAAAGGCAGTGCCCTATTGCAGACTATCGCTATGCCGGTGTAAAACCGCTACCAGAAGCCCTTCCAAGCCCTTCCGTCTATACCACGAATTTTCTTATGAATGTCATTGTAGTACACAAATACGCGCGTATACCACGTCACTGACCCGGCCTTTGCACATGTCGACGTTCCGAAAGAGGTCAATGCAAACTGCAGTATCCGTCCCGAAGACTTTTCAGTGAAGAAAAGCGGCCCGCCACTGTCGCCGTAGCACGTATCGGTCCGCGCAAAATGAGGCCATCCCGGCGAAACCGCGCATACTTGAATTGGTGCACTGAGGAATTGTCGGATGTAGGGATGCTCACGCCTTGCACATGCCAGAAAAGGTTTAATGATAAGAGATGCCTTCATTAGATGTGAGGCTTTCGGCCCCTTTTCAGACAGTTGCCCGTACCCCGCAGTGCTAACTCTGGTACCGACCAATGGCATGCTCTTATAGCTTCGCCCCAGCTTAACCGTTGAGAGTTTTGCCTTTGAGATCGGTCGATCGAGGTACACGAGGGCGATGTCATTGCGGTGGTCAAAGAGTCGCGGCTTATACTTCTTGTGTAAAAAAAAACTCTTGACAAAATACGGTCGCTTCACTGTGTTTTCGACTCTGAGCTTCGCGCTTGACTCCCCGATGAAAGCATAAGAAGAGAACGTAGCCGCGGAGGGGAAGCCATTGCGTCCTACAAAGCAATGTGCGGCTGTTAACAACCAGCGCGGTGCGATCACAGTCGCCGTACAGAGGCTGGAGTACTGCGCATCTTTGAACTTAATGATGAGATGTGCCAAATGACGCGTAATCCGCTTTCCTGCTCGAGAGCCACCGACAACGCGAGATTGCAGTGCTTGTCTCTTCGAGAAAGATGGTTTCGGCCTGGCAGAAACAGATAAGAGCCCGAAAACAGCTACCAGTAAAAGTGCCCTGTTCATTCTGGCCTTCCTCATTGTAGAGCTCACGCTTGCGACGGGGCTCTTTAGAGAATGACGTTTTGCTTGGGTGAAATCATAAAGACAGAGACCTTTTCATCTGCGATTGCGAGAAAACATGTTATGGAGTTGTCTCAGCTGCTGTAGCACTGAACAGCTCGAAAGCACAGGGGCTCCTGAAACGCATGTCCATGACAATATTTCGTGCCCCATTACAGCTTGGTTTTCTCTCCCTATGCTTGAGATCGAGCCCTTATTTGGACCTCGAACGTTGGGCATCGGTGTGTTCATATATAGCAGGAGGAGACTTTGTTCCTGCGCATCTGGCCCCCGGAACTTCTATAATAATGTACATTGACAAAATGCCATGGCGACATAATCGAGAATTGACTAATTTAATTAACGGACCAATAAGCTATTGGCAGGGAAGGTTCAATGCGAGTATTCTTCAAAGGTTTCCCGCTAAAAGATTATTGGCAGCTCAGTTATTTCAGGTCTCGACAGAATCGTTCCTCCAGGAAAGGGAAAGTATACTTCAGCAGAAAAGCATACATACATGAGGACATGAGGATGTTAAGGATTGCTTGGCCGGGGGGGGGGGGGGGGGGGGGGGAAGGGGGAAGGCATCGCATGCAACGACTGTATAAAAATTTCATAGTTTTGTAAAGCGATCGCAGAAAATTCATCCCTTGTCAATTGTGTCTGGGATCTTGTGACATGAGAATCAGCTCGGTCTCGTTGCGTTCTCAAACCGTACATTTTTGAAACGGGTTTCCCTTTGCAGAGGTCCTTGTATGTTTTAGAAGCCCTTTTTCTGTGAATACGCATTGACCAAAACATCATAGCTCTAACTTTCCCGCATTGAATGAGACCGGAACCTATGAACCATTCATAGCATGCAGTGTGGGGTAACAATTTCCTCTGAACTGCCAAAATCTCTCGGTCTTTGTGATTTCGAAAGCCGATTGAATGATCGAAAGAACGGAATCATGAAAAAATCTAAGGGATCGTTGATGACACTTACAGCTTGATTGTGAGAAGCCTGGATCGGCAAGCGGTGGTACGAATCTCTGTGAAGAGCCATTAAAGCAACGGCGTATGCATTGCCTCCTTGAAAAGAAAAAAACCTTTACATTTTTGCCTGAACATTTCCATCGCGGATAGGTTTCGTATTGTCTCCCATATCTAAAATCAGGATAATGTGTAGCGGTAGTTCTTTCATCTTATCTCAACAGCTTATGTGACTGCCTTATGTGTTTGGCGCATTGGAATAGACGATAAAACCACGTGGGCATATCATGGGTGTAAACAAATAGACATTTCTCATGCCTCATTTTCACGGGACAAAAGTTGTTCTAACTCTCAAAGCACCATTTAGAATGTTCAGTAAATTATGTGGTTTGAAATCAAGTTTGTTTCCTTTATGTGTATTGGATTGCAGACCTCATCAATACGACAGCGGAACTGGCTCACAAAATCTCCGACATATGAGAATTTGCTCATTAATACAGATGTTAGAAGGGTCCTATAATCAACGATGAAAAGTATTTTTTGACAATCTAGATATACAGTAAAGGGGACCCTACCCATTAGTGCCGCCCCGTGCGAGACCCCAAAATAGGCACTATTGGGAGATGGCATTAGTAGGTGACGTCGTCACATCTATTTTCATGCACTCGGTAATTAACGTCTGCCTGCTCCGCGTTGGGTCTCTGTCGTGTTTTGCAGTGAGAAACGCGCGCGTTGCCGACCTCAGATACGATAGAGCGTCTGAAACTTGGCATTCAGTCGCCAAAACTTCTAGCTCACCAAACAATTCCGAGATCTCAACGATAGAGGGTACAGTCCCTCTCTCTCGTCCTCTGCGCTCCCATCTTCATCACTTGATTGCGCGTTTCTTTTTTCATTTCCGGAACCGGATTCATAAGGAGGACAAGCTAAGGTCTGCGAACGCTGTTCGGTGAATCGGATCGGGCTTAAAAGCCGCTTTCACATGGTTTCACGCGCTACGGACGGACGGCAGCATAACACCGAGACCCGACCCGTGTGACACATGGCACTTTCCTTGTTCGTGCGTTTGGCAGGCATTAGTGGGAGGGTAGCATAAGTAAAAGCGGCACTAATGGGCGTCCCCCCCCCCCCCCCCCCCCCCGTACTGACAAGATACTAAACCGCCGGTCATAGCAACGGTCGTTTTATTGTAAATGATTATATAAGAAGAGTTTGGTACATGAAGTCAAAGCGAGAAAACCAGACAACACTATAAACAGTTCGATCCATCTAGATCTACATAGTTCTGGTGTGTTTCTTGATTCTTGTTCTTACGTAGAAATGAAAGTCGAAGGGTTAAGGACCAATATGACTACTTATTTCTATAGTCTTCCGTACTTGGAAATATCCATCTCAAGTCGCATATTGGCTATGAAAATTTGCAGGGGAACCATATATACAAATCATGAATTTCCTTTCAGATTCCTCCTATTGCATTTTAAAGGAAGTAGGATTCACGGAAATGTGTTTGAAAATGAATGTTTATAGTGATGGCACTGCGAAATATCGATTGGAAGTACTAGTTGTCCTGTTCTTCTAGAAAACGTTATTTCTTCAAAAGTCCATGTCATGACCAGTAGAGAAGGACAGACGCTCCTGTAAAACACTACGTTGCACGCTCCTATTTTGTGATGGGCGGATGGAAATATTTCGTTTCGTGCTGACGGCCTCATCAAAAATGAAAATGGCAATGAGGATACTGTTGTCATCACTGAATTAAGTCGTTTTGAAAATAGTCAGCATTCAATTTCTTAGAGCGATTGGAGGAACAATCCAAAACAATTAGCTGCAATAAATCTCGCTAAGAATTGCAAACAGAAAAACCTGTATGTACGGTAGTTGTACTCAGAACTCGTTTCTTACACTTGCATGTCATTTCCCCACAATCGAAATTTTTGGGCCTGCCCTTCGGGTAATTACTCGAAGCCTTGTTCTTGTGCAGAACTATTTGCAGTTTTCTCATGACCTGCTGTATGAATGCCCTGACTGTAATCCAAAGACAACAGAAAGGGTTCTACATTAGAAACTATTTGGGCATATGATTGTAAATCCACAAGCCCAGGAATATTTCCGTCTGCTGGGGACGAAAAAACGTAGTTTACTTTCTCATTGAGACGTGGTCCAATAGCCGCCTTTTCACAACAGCCAATTTTGTATTGACGATGTAGTATATGTCTTCCATCTCAATACTAAAGAGTTCATCACACCTCTACAACCTATTTCGAAGATATATCAGCACATCAGTCATCACTTTCTACTGCCACTCCGTGTGAAGTAACATGAAAGGCGATGCCGTCGTTTTGTTCTTACTCTTTTTTACTTTGGCTCTCGGAGCCGATAAACTAACCGGAAAACACTATCATGGACGCTCTTCGACTCTCAGGCCATCTCCGTCATCATCCTCCACCGGACCCACAGAACTCATTGTCGGTGGCTTCAAAGCCAAAAGATCTTTGCGGAAGAGACTGGCCCTTGTTGTCATAGAGACAAGGGCTGGAGATGTCTTCAGTTGTACCGGTTCCGTCATCTCTCGCAAGCATATTTTGTGCGCAGCGCACTGTTTCGTGGACTTTGGAAGGATGAACAAAGTGTATGCAAAGAAATCCTACGTACTTGTTGGGGAAAAGGGGACTGATATTAAATACTTTGACAACCCGGCGAACAAGTATTTCATGAAAAGAGTTTATGTGGACAGAAGGTACAGGAACAATGGCCTTTATCGATACGATGTAGCTGTTATAGAGTTGAAGAACAGAATATCTCGATCTAGATACGTTCCGATGATCCTCGGAGATGCTCCATCCAGAGCCCCCGGAGGTGTGATAGTCTCCGGGTATGGAGCACGAGGCACTTTCAAATACTCTGGCAAAACTGTTCTGCAAGCAAAGGTGATACATCAAAAATGGGATGTCTGCCACAAGCAGTTGGGATTTTTTGCCGCTAACTCAGAAGAAGAGGAAGTCTGTTCGACCTCTAAGGGATTTCCGGAAGTGGGGAAGACAGGAATTTGTTTTGGTGACTCTGGTGGTCCTATCATGAGAAAAAGCGGCAAAGATTATATTCAGTACGGAATTGCAAGCTATTTTTATGGGTGGCTCTGCGAGGGCTCTGGAAGCGTTTTTGTTCACCAGAGAGTCTCAGAATATCGTTCCAAGATCGACTCTTTAGTGCGTTCTGGACGCAAGACTGGGTGGAAGATGTACCGATAGTGTCGATTTAAGTTCTTGTGGAAATTGGTTTGAAATTTTTTTCGTTCTCAGCCACGGTTTACTAGAGAGAATACGCAAATGCGAAGACCGCAACGAAACTGTTAAACAATGAAACTTATATTACAATTTGAACTGCAGAAGTCTGCATTGTGGCCTGAGCCAAGCTGTAGCTTTGTTGTCAGAGAGAGTAATGAGAATTTTCGGTAGTCATGCGTCGTGGGGGGATAGCGTTGCAATGAGTAGGGACGGAAGACATGCGGTATCTGGATCGCTTGACACAAACGTGCGAGTATGGGACGTGGAGAACGGGATCGCAGTTCATTTCGGGAAGAAGGAGAACTGGCAAGACATGGTACATCAATTTGTGAAGAAAGAAGTTGTGAGTGCCGTTTTCTGCAACGGACCAAGCTGCATATTATTGAGAATGGAGGGAAAATTGTGGGCGAGGGAGAGAATGGCTCCCAGGCTATCTTGGCACACTTAGAGGGTGGCGAAGACTGCTTGGGGTTGTACATCAACCAACATCATGGGGTCGTAGCTTCGTCTTCTAGTCGTCCGATGGCTACTATGAATGTGTTTGTCCGAACACGAAAAAGTGAGAGCAGTAGTAGTAGATTCACTGCATCGTGCAGGCAGGCTCCCGTTGAGATTGGCTTCCGGATAGACCGCACCGTCGTGCTTCTTGGATCTCGCTAGCTAGATGCGGTGTGCTCGAAAGTTCCATCAACGGGGAGAATGCATGGCTTCTAGAACTCGTTTTCGAGCAAGCTATCGTGCCGTGACCTTAGATAAGATGCTTCGGCAGGGGTGTGTTCATGGATGCTGATGTTGACACCCAAACGTGAGAGGTTGGGGATACCTTTTCGAAAGGCGTCGTCTTCGGCGAGCAAAAATCGAAATACAACAGTTATAACGCTGTTGAAACGTTGTAGGAGAGTGGGCTTCAAAGTGAGAGATGGCAGGCTTTGTTGCAGCATAAGTAGAACCATATGCTGCTATGGAACCTCCTCTTGGGTAGAACGGGTCTTGAGCCGGTTGTCCCAACATCTGCTAGAAAGTCTTGACAGTCTTCAACTGCAACGCATACAGAAGGCAAGAAAGTAAGCTCTCGAAAAGAGAAGACGAAGTATATGTGCAATCACCTATGGTAACGGGTTTATCTTTTGCATCTATTGTAGAGATCTGGTGGATTTGAAACAGCGCATTCTCCGGCCACTAGCTAGAGTACAGAACCCTTAAATGACGAACTTGACCGTCGCTTTTGTTGCTGTGTCGAAACACATGTCGGTTCTTGTGGCTGAGATTACAGTTGGAACACTGCGGAGGGCCCAACGCAGCCGTCCCCACCCTCGTTTTCAACGTGCACATGGCGAGAAAAAAAGCTTAATCTCATGTACGTACTCTGCTACCTTGTACGGGTCCACAGGGTTTCATGCTGCAAGCGTCCGGAAATACGGACGAAAACCGTTACACAAAACGACTCTTGTCCCGGCGCAACCACTACTTAATTCAACGCTAAAACTGTGGCGGACCTGACAAAACGACGGCCCTTCCCACATGCCGTGCAGCTTCACTGCAGGGAATTTACAGCCCTGTTCAGCTCTTCCCGCAATCAAACTAATATTCATTTTCCGTATCGTTTGCTCTTGCCGAGCCTCACCAGACCCCAAACTCTGCCCGACGCGCCCCTGCGTCATTTGACAGGAATGCGCTGATGGCACGCCCGCCTACGCTATTCTTGACCTTAGCGACACTCCTCGTCCTGCTTACCTGTTCGCTAGGCTTTGAAAAACGCATCGTGGGGGGTGGCGGGGCCGCGCCCAAGTACGTGCGACATCTTGTGTACATCTTGGTCAAAACCAACAACGATAACTATTTCACATGCACGGGCACAATCATCGGGCGGCGTTGGGTGCTCTCGGCTGCGCACTGCTTTGCCGAAACTTCCCACGGGAAATCCGCAAGCATCCATGATACCATTGTGTTCATCGGCTCACGCTCGGGCTACCCGATGATGACGGAAACGCCGCTGCAGCTTTCGCGGGTTATGGTGCATCACGGATGGCGCGGATCTGGTCGCGACTTGCGGCACGACGTGGCGTTGTTGGAGCTGAGGAAGCCATTGGCGGACAACAAGTTCCATCCTGTCTTGCTGGGTGACGTGCCCAAGGCGGGGGCGCACGTGGTCGCCGCGGGGTATGGGACGACTTCCGAACGGGGTCCAAACGCGGCGACGGCGAAGCAGGCGAAGCTGGTGTCGCAGAGCTTTTCGAAGTGCGCGACGAGGGAGAGGGCCGGTGTGCGCGAGTTCCTGCGCGAAAAGTTTCAGACGTGCGCGACGTCGTTGGGCTTCCCACATGAAGGCGTGACGGATACTTGCTGTAAGTAGTGCAAGCGAGGCGAGCGTGCGTGAATGATACGACGGCAGTGACTGACTCTCTTCTTCGTTCCTGCGTACTCTCTCTCGCACGACAGACGGGGATAGCGGGGGCCCTTTGTTCCTGATCGGGGATGGCATGCGGATGCGGCAGTTTGGGATCACGAGCTTCTCGTACATGAAGTGCGGGAAGGCGGGGGCGACGCCATGGTATGTACGTGTGTCTGCGTACGAGCAGGGCATCCGGGCTGTGATGCGAAGCGGGCTGGCGAAAAGTGGGGGGTTCCGGTCGCTGCGCACGCGCAAAGGGCGAGGGAAGCAGCCAAGAGCGGCCGCGGTGAAAGTGAGAGCGGGCGAAAGCGGGTATGCGAGGCGGTTCCACAAGGACAAAGGCTTGTAAACGAGAGGCCGGTTGGTAGCGAAGCAAAGAGCGCGTATATCCCGCGCAGCATGGTAGATACACTCGCACGCGGCTCTCGCACGCCTCACATGACGGCACACCCCAAGCGATCTCCCTGCGCTCCCTCTGCGGTGTCGACACCTATATCCTTATCGAGTGTCTCGACCTCCTCTGCGAGGACGGTGACGGCGCGGACCTGCTTGTCGATCCACCTCGCGGCCATCTGTATTCGGCGTCTCTCGCGGCCCGTCTGCGGGCCGGAGATGGCGAGGTTCCGCCGGGCGGCCTCCTCCATGTGAAGGATTCGGTGGCACTCGCGCAGGCGGCGGCGGACGTGGGCCAGGCGGTCGCGGGTGCTCGCGTCCAGGGCGCGGGCGCGAGCTGCGTCCGTGCACGGATCGCCCTCGCAGATGCACTCGCCGTAGAGGTGGCATATAGATGACAAGCCGCGCGGGTTTGAGGCGGCCGACGCCTCGCGGGAGGAGGATACGCCCGACGATGCCATCGCCGAGGCAGGGAAGTTTGGCCCACTTGCGGCTGCGGTGGCGGAATGGTGCACCAGGCACTGGAGCAGAAAGGTGTTGTACGAAAAGACTGTTGACAGTCTTTCCACGTGTAAAACACAGCAATGAATGCACACGTAGTTCACGTGTACACGTAGCACAGCTGTTACACGTTTACACGTGCCCATTTCTTCTCTGCGCCCGAGATCAAGCAGGAAAAGTTCCTGTCCTCCCGTCCATCATCAGCACATTGCGCATTACGCGCCCCGACCGTCGTCCACACTTTCCTCGCCGCTCTTGCCAACCCTCTAGCGCCGCCCCGCAACAATGCCGCTGCTCACTCTCTTCCTCCCGCTCCCTTCTTTCCCGGTGTGTCGTCCCAGCCCGCGGCGCCGCCTCTCCCCCCGCTGTGCCTTACCAGACCGTGTCCTCTGGGCCGACAATCTCACCAAGACGCACGACGGCCGTGTCTACCAGCTGCAGGATGTCTCGCTCTCGCTCCCCGCGGGCGCCAAAGTCGCCATCCTTGGAGCCAACGGCTCCGGAAAGTCCACGCTCCTCTCTATCCTCGCGGGCCTGCAGCCGCCTGACAAGGGCTCCGTCGCCCTGCGAAAGGGCTCCTCGCTGGCCTTCGTCTCGCAAGAGCTCCCGCCCGATTTGGACATGTCCCAGTCCACCTTGAGCGCGGTCCTCACCCTCGCCGCGGCCTGCACCAACTCGGCAGACGTGCGCGCCGCGCTCAAGTACGCCCGCGCCTCCGCCCTCGTCGACAAGGCCGAGGCGGAGAATGCCGCGCAGGCCGAGATTGACGCCCTGCTGCAGAGATTGGCGGAGGCCGCCGCCGGAATGGATGAGCGCCCGGCCGCATGGGAGATTGAGAGCTACTTGGCGACGGCCATGCACCGCCTGCAGCTGCCGAATAACACCCCCGTGATGGAGCTGTCGGGCGGCCAGAAGAGGCGCGTGGCTATCGCTGCGGCCCTAGTCTCAAGGCCAGATGTTTTGCTGCTGGATGAGGTCACCAACCATTTGTCGATTGAGGGGATCCAGTTTTTGGAGGAGACTCTTCAGGATCCGGCCTTGAGCGTGCTCTGTATTTCACATGACCGCTATTTTGTGGATCGCGTTTGCACCACTGCCATTTGGGAGCTCGATGACGGGCTCAATCGCTACTCGCCCGGGTATGATGCGTTTTTGACGGAGAAGGCCGCCATGATAGAGGCGGAGCAGAAGGAGATGCTCGACCTTGCCAAGGCCTTCCGCCGCGAGCTTGAATGGATGCGGAAGCAGCCCAAGGCACGAGCAACGAAGGCAAAAGCGAGGGAGGAGGGCTTTGAGAAGCTCCAGCAGGAGCTGCAAAGGAGGAAAAATAAGATTAAGGAGAACACACGCGTGAAGAATTTGGCTTCAGCGACGGAGAGGCTGGGCAGCGATGTCGTCCAGCTGGAAAACGTCACGTTAACAAGGGGCGGGAAGCTCGTGCTTGACGGCTTTAATTACACATTTGAACGAGGAGAGCGCATCGGGATTTGCGGAGGGAATGGTGTCGGGAAGAGCTCGTTAATTCGCGCGCTGTTGGGGAAGGTGCCACTGCAAGAAGGCACCATTAACGTAGGAGAGACGGTTGTGTTTGGGCATTTTGATCAAGACGGAATTGACTTGTTGGCACCCTTGTCCGCCGCCTCTGAGGCTTTGCTGGGCGGAAAGGGAACCGATGAAATTCGAGTGATTGACTATGTCAGCGAACTCGTTTCCTTGCATGGGCATAATCCAGGGAATGGGAAGAGCTCTGTGTCGAGGAAGGGGGCCTCTGGGATAGGAGCGAAAGATGAGGCAGTCGCTCAGCTTGATGCCAAAATCGCCTCTCTAAGCCATAGCATCGCACTTCCCTCGCCACCTACAAAATCTGCTGGCGTCAGTAACCCGCTCACCAAGATGTCACCTATTACTATGTTGGACCATTTCGGCTTCAAGAGGCAACAACAACACAACTTTGTGTCTCATCTTTCAGGAGGCGAAAAGAGAAGGCTCCAACTCATGGCTCTACTGCTGAAGAATCCCAACTTTCTTCTACTCGATGAGGTGTCGAACGATCTGGATATTAACACACTGACAATGCTCGAGGAATTGCTGCTAAGCTATTCTGGTGTTCTAGTTTTGTGCTCTCATGATAGATTCATGCTTGATCGTTTGGTTGACCATTTACTGATCCTAGAGGGCGACGGCAAGGTGAGTTTAGTGGAGGGAAAGTTTACGGAATACCTCGACGCGAAAAGAGAAATGGAACAGGAGGCCAAACAGAACCGAAAAGCGGTTGCTGTTGAAGAGCGGACGCAAGTGGCCGAGAGAACTGCCGCTGCAGCAGCACAGAGCAAGGGACGCACAATGTCATATCATGAAAAAAAGGAATATGCCTCCTTGGAAAAGGAAATTGAGCAATGCGAGGCGCGGTACGAGGAGCTTTCAGCAAAACTCGAGCAGGAGGCAACAAATGCGGGATATAGCGACTTGGCAGAATGGAGTGCCGAGCTTGCGAAAACAGAAAAAGAGATTGAATCAAAGACGGAGCGGTGGGTGGAACTAGCGGAGATTGCAGGTGACTGATGACAATGCTCGAAGCGAATGGCCCTTTTTGAATTAACGTTTCGTCTCCAGTCTCAGTGACCCTGTGATACTGGCAAAGGGTTGGGTATTGTTGGAGTAATTTGCACCGAAAGTTGTTCTTGTGGCGAACGAGACGTGATTTCAAAAGAACTGCGGAAAGATGAAATTGAGTTTGTCGAGAAATTAGGTCAGGAGAAGCTTGAGCCATTGGGATCGAGCGGAGCTTTCGCCCATATCGAAAAGGTAGTCCACGAGGGTGGAGGAATCAAAATTCATCACAACGAGGCACAGAAGCACAGGATTTTGCAGTGGAAGGCTTTTCCACGCGCCGAACGCACTCTGGTCTAGAGGTCATCATTTTGAAAGGGATCTTGCGTTGCTGGGGTGGGGGTGGCAGTTCCTCCGCACTGCGCACGGGAGGATAGTGATATTAGAGGCAGGATCAAACAGTCCACTTCTGGGCGCACTCTTCCTTGAGAATGCGCATTTTGCCCAACGGCAGGATAGTTGATGTGTCTGCAACGATACGTTCAACGATGGTTTGATCTTTGTCTCTAACAATGAAAATAAACTTGACGCAAAGGCGGCGGCCGGGAACACGCCTATGTGTGGGAACAAGATGCAATGTGAATCATGGAAGCGCAAGTGATTGTAAATGCTTGTACCCACAGGTGAGGTCTTTCTGTAGTTGGTGCCTGTCTTGCTCTGATAATTTGCTCGCGGGATGCATTCTGTTCATTTTATCGACCCATAAAGGTAGCCTCTCATGGCAGTCAGAATCGAATCCAATGGCACTGACTTCGATGAGAAGTTTCATGACTTTGATGAGCGCTGGAAGGAGCAGCTCGCCTTCGGTCCTGTCGTTGTGGATGATTTGAAAAACAATTAGAAAGGACTTTTGGCATTGGAGAATGAGCTCATTGTGATCCCGAGGGATGCGTTCCATGGTAGAAGTTGTGGCTAGAGGAATGCCATCGACAACCGGAATACGGCCGTTGCCGGAAGTCGAATCCATATCTGGTATCTTCTCGGCCTTTGGCGGGGGCTGCGGAGGAGGACCGCACGATTACTTTTGAGAGAAAGAGGGGGTGCGTGTACCGGGCGGGTTGAGGTCAGTGGGACATGGGGGTTAGAATGCAGTGCTGTTCCTTATGTAGGAGTTGAGACGTGGTGGAGTGTGGGTGTGTAGGATGAATGGAGCCTGCGGGGCAAGACTGACGGGAAGTGCTATAATGGCAAGACGCAGCGAGATGCACAGGGGTGTGGACCAAACATCGCGAGCAGTTAGCGGGGCTGTGGAATGCAGAGAAAATTGGGTAGCTCGC
This sequence comes from Chondrus crispus, assembly GCF_000350225.1. Taxonomy (NCBI): domain Eukaryota; phylum Rhodophyta; class Florideophyceae; order Gigartinales; family Gigartinaceae; genus Chondrus; species Chondrus crispus. The sequence continues at coordinate 105,804 of NW_005179205.1, forward strand.
TGCTGGAGTCTCCGCGAAGCAGTTTCATGGCCGGACTGTGGTTGGCAGTTGAATGAGAATATAGACGACAGACGGGACGAGCAGAAGGTCGTGGAAAGGGGCCGAGCTGCTGGACTCTCGGGCCATGAGACGGGCGGGGACATGAAGGGAGGCGGTCGCAATGTGCGGATGGTTACGTGCCGGCAGGGGCGGGGCGGAACGCCGGGGACGGTGGGTGTGGAAAGGTAGACGGGTAGGATATGCTGCAAAGCAACCGGGGCACGAGGTAACGGTGTCGGGGGCGGGAGACATGTCGCGAGGTAAGGAAGAGACGAAGAAATGATTGGGGCAATGTTATACATCGGTCGGTAAGTAGTTGTGCAGTTCGGTAGGTGGTGAAGAGCGGTGTAGTTTACGAATACGTTTGAAATTATATACACGTTTGTTGTTGACGAGCTAGTTGCTAATGGCGGCTTCTAGTTCTGCGTAGCCGTTGTCCAGGTCGAGCTTGAGTTGACTAGCGTCATCAAACGTAAGCTCGAAGGAGGCCGGCATGGCATTAAGCTTTTCGACCCAAAACTCGACGCGAGCATTAAACACAAAGTCCTGCGGCAGGGAGGAAATGCTCTTCAACGTCTTCATGAGCGAGATAAGATCCGGGAGCAAAAAGCCAACTGCCACTTGATTGGTATCAATGCAGGTACCCAAATGATGAAACAAGCTGGTGCAGCGGAAGACAAACTTGTTTTGATGCTTGGGCTCCTTTGGGCCCTTAACAGTAACAGGGTACCCACACGCGAGTCTCGGGCGGGCCTTGCTCGCCTTGATATCGTACTCATGAATGAACTTATCAATCTTGGGTATAAACTCAGCCGTGCTCGCCGTAAGCACCTTGTACTGCTGGATGAGCAGCTCGCACTGGCGCTCATAGTCATCCTGGCTAATGGCGCCCCACCGCGCCCAGATGTTCTCCAAGCGCTCGGTGGCCGTGATGACGGAGAAGACGGCCGACATGTCCTCGTACTTGTCTGTGTTGCGTTCCTCGTCGCGCTTATCCCGGTACAGGCGCACCGGCTCTCCGCGTGGCGGCGCCGACGAGAAGACTGACACCGGGGCCGACGGGGCCGCCGCAGTGACCGGCGCCGGAGGCACGTACGGCGACGCGGGCGCGGCGGGCATCGCCGTGAAGCGAGACGGCGGGGCGTCCGTGTGCGCGGCGCCCGGGCGCGGCCAGTAGTGGTTCGCGGCGAGCTTGTAGTCGGCCATGGTGCGAGGCGGGGGCGGTGTGGGAGGTGGAGGGCGGCGGGTAGCGCGGGTCGGTGGGGGGAGGCGGCAGTAGGGCGGGTCGGTGACATACATTCTTGACTGCGGGCGCGGTGAGTTGTTGGAAGGGTACACGTGGGGGCAACAGCAATGCAAGCGGGGGAGGGGGTTGCGTTGCGCGACGGTGAGAGAGCGTGGCAGCGCGCGAAGCGGGGGCACGGGCACGGCAG
>NW_005179206.1:0-106359 GCF_000350225.1 Chondrus crispus
GCGGTGCGCTCGGAACGATCCAAGCCACAGAGCACCGCATTCCCCTCGAACCGGGAACGAAACCGATTCGTTCTATGCCCTATCGGAAGGGCCCGGCCATGCGCGAAATGGTCGCGAAGGAGGTCAACAAGATGTTGAACGCAGGGGTTATCGAACCCGCCAGCACCGAGTGGGCGTCCCCGGTGGTGCTCGTACCGAAGAAAGACGGCTCTCTTCGGTTCTGCGTGGACTACCGGCGTCTCAACGCGAAGACTGCAGCGGATTCGTATCCGCTGCCGCGTATGGACGACTGCATCGACTCTTTAGGAGATGCAGCCGTCTTTACGACGCTGGACTGCAATTCCGGATATTGGCAGATCCCGGTCGCTCCGGAGGACCGGGATAAGACTACCTTCACGACACATATGGGTACGTACCGCCATTTGCGCATGCCGTTTGGATTAAAAGGGGCACCGGCCACCTTCCAACGTGCCCTCGATATCATACTCTCCGGAGTCCGCTGGCAAATATGCCTCGTCTATCTCGATGACGTTATCGTGTTCTCGCGTACGGACGCGGAACACGCAAGGCATCTCGATACCGTCTTGAGCTTGTTGCGGAGTGCCGGCATCTCCCTCAAGCTCAAGAAGTGCAGCTTCTTCCGTCCGAAGGTGCACTACCTGGGGCACGTTATATCCCCAGGTAAGTTGAGCGTGGCTGATACGGCAATCGACGCGTTCAAGACGTTCACGTTCCCGAGGACGTTGACGCAGGTGCGCTCGTTCCTCGGGGCGTGTAACGTGTATCGTCGCTTCGTCAAGGGCTTCTCGAAGATTGCCCGTCCGTTAACCGATATAACGCGCAAGGACTCGGATCACGATTTCGATAACCCAACGGAGGTTCAGCTTCAGGCTTTCGAAAGCCTGAAGGCGGCGATGATCTCCCCGCCGATCCTCGCGCTACCACGGTACGGCCGACCGTACCTGTTGGACACTGACGCCAGTGCATATCAACTCGGGTGCACCCTCCTACAGGAGCACGACGAACCAAACGATTGGCGCCCCGTTGGGTACTGGTCGTACTCGCTAAGCGATAGCGAACGGAACTACAGCGCTACGGAGCGTGAGTGCTTCGCCGTGGTGTGGGCCGTCCGCACACTGCGGCCGTATATCGAAGGAACCAAGTTCACCGTTCGGACGGATCACGACGCCCTCCGATGGCTCATGTCGCTCACGGAGAGCTCAGGAAGACTCACCCGGTGGCGGCTACGTCTGGCTGAATACGATTTCACCATTCAGTACCGCCCCGGGCGCGTGCATCAGGTGCCCGATGCCCTGTCACGACTCGTGTCGCCGAAGGTCGCCGATGACCCTCGCCCCGCCGTCGAGGTGGATGACGACATCCCCACTTTCGACGGGGGCACGACAGTTCGAGACGTATCGAACGAGCTCGCGGAACACGCCTGTACCGCGAGCTGCGATCATCAGACCGTCCATGTCTTCGTAACGACACGGAACCAAGCCGAAGCCCGAACAAGGTCGCGCGTACGGACGCGTGACGAACCGCGAGGTGACGACGAAGCCCCCGCTCTTCAAGGACCCAATTCGTTTTGGGAAGAGAACGACGAGTTCGACGCCGCCGATATACAGCGCGCCGAAGACCCCGAGGCTGGCGCGCTCGACTCCCCGGTCGCCCCACCGCAGGACGACCTTCCGGCCCCTCTTACGATAGAGGAGATAGCCGAGGAGCAACGCGTGGATGACTTCTGCCAAACCGTTTTGGCACGACAGTCAGAGTCCCGGGACTCCGCGTTCTTCGAGGACCACCAAGGGGTGCTCAAACGGAGACACCCCTTCGACCCTGATATCGTTCAAGTCGTGGTACCTCGGACGCTCCGCGCCAGGCTCCTTCGCCTGTGCCACAACCCGGCCATCGCGGGGCACCCGGGCCAGAACCGTATGTACTACGCACTTCGACGCGAGTACTACTGGCCCCACCTGGCTGCAGACGTGGCAGCCACGGTGCGAGGGTGTCGGACCTGCGCGATGAACCGGGTCAAGCTGAGGAAACATCTCAATCGATTGAGATTGTTCCCAGCTACGAGGCCTCTCGAGAGCCTCGCCATCGACATCTTGGGGCCGCTCCCCAAGACGAGGACAGGAAAACGATTCCTGCTCGTGATTACGGACCGTTTTAGCAAGCTGACGCAAGTCGTGGCGCTCCGCACGATAACCGCGTACACGGTTGCAGTTGCGTTCTGCGACTCGTGGGTGTTCAAGTATGGCGTCCCCCGCACGTTGCTTTCGGACAACGGCCCTCAGTTTAATGCCAAGTTCTTCCACAGCACGTGCCGTGTTCTGGGGATAACGAATTTGTACACTTCGGCGTACCATCCCCAGACGAACGGGCAAGTCGAGCGATATAACCGAACAATCGCCTCGATGCTGCGGAACTACGTAGGTGAACACCAGGACGACTGGGATGTGTACGTGGGGCCGCTTACGTATGCGTACAACTCCCACGTACATCGCACCACACGCACCACGCCGTTTGAGCTCGTGCTCAGCAGGCCCCCGATGGAGTTCTCGCTCCGACGGACGGAAGGCGACGCGCCCCCTGCCGACAGGGGGAACCCACGTGCCGAGTTCCTCAAGACCCTGGACTCGACTATCCAAAAGGCCTACGGAAGCCTTCGGCGAACGCAAGCTCGCTATAAACGCGACTTCGACAAGCGTATTCGGCGCATCAAGTTGCGCCTCAAGGCAGGTGACTACGTATATCTGAACCCCACCGATGGGGGGAAGACATCAAACAAGCTGGCCTCCCCGGCTGTCGGACCGTACCGAGTTCTCGCGAACGACCAGCGCACCGTCACGATCGATCGTGATGGAGTTACAGAGCGCGTCTCGGCAGACCGCTGCGTCTACGCACCCCCGCCGGCGAACGTGCCAAGGGCGAGCACGACTACCCCCGAGGACCTTGCCGACAAGATCAATGAAGGCACACAGTATGCTGTCGAACGGCTACTCAAGCATCGCGTCATGGAGGATGGAACTACGGAGTTCCTCATTAAGTGGGCAGACTATGACGCTCCCACATGGACAGCGCGTACCCACATCCCCGAGGAGTTGGTGTCTCGTTACGCACGAAGACTCCGAGCGCGTACAGGGAGAGACCTTACCTCAGAAGTGAACGCGGACGTTCACTCTTGAGGAGGGGACCCTCAACCGCTTCGTTACGGATTAACTTCCGTCTCGAATTAAACTCACCCCGCGGGCTTAGGACGAAAGGGGACGCGCGAAGGGACAGGTGTCTCCAAAGAACAGCAACGGAATCAGTCGCGAGAAGCCAAGACGTATTGGCAACCGAGAGCTCCCGTACGCAAACCAAAGGAAGCGAGCAGCACGAGCTGCGCCATGATGGCACCTCGTCACGGACTGTGGACAATGAGCCCTCGAGCAGGGAGACGATCTCCCGGAACGATACAGTCGCCCCGCGGTCGCCACAAGTTTCGCCTACATGGGGACAGCTGTCCTGCGCGCACCGGTTCGTACCAGCTGCGCTATACGGAAGGGGTCCGCGATCCCGAGACCCCTGCGACGACGAAGGACGCACCTCGGCACTAGATGGCAACGACAAGTACGCTGCAGACCGAGCAAGGGGAGGGAAGAGACAGTACGAGCCGCCGTCGGCTGATACACTCGAGATCAGAGCCCCAACAAACAGCCACGGCCATACCCTAAATAAGGGAGAAAAATTAGTGGATCGCGAAATTACACTGGGAGACAGTGCCCTTACATGACGTCCAAGCGCACGTGATACGTACAACGCGCAAGGGACGTTCGGACGGCGACGCGTGGGAAGAGTACAGCGTGTACCCACCGACCGGGACACGCTACCGGAGCCCGACCATGGAGGGGCGCGGTCCCGATGCTGCCCCCTCCAGAATTGTCAAACCGGCGGAATGCGCAGAAGTCCGACGCACGGGGCGTCCCGAAAGCGGAGCAGGCACCAAGACCAGCGACTCGAGACGCTGCGCAAGGAAGTCATCCAGCGGTGGGTACGGCACGCGAGTAACGAACCCGCCAGTCCTCGCCGCCTCCCACCGTTGGTTCGCAAGGGGACTCGAGAACCCCACACCGAGGCGACGAACGCCAACTCCGCGTGTGGAATTGGGGAGTATCGAGCTCCGCCAGGGCCATCCACACGACCATGCGGACGAGCCGCTCTGGCGATGAGAGAGGGGACGACTCCTCCCCCTTCCCCCACATGCCAAGGTCTCTTACCCCTCTCCGCTCATCGTCAAGAGCACGGGCGGTGGAGACTACAGTACGGAGCGCGACGTCGCGCGGGGAAGGGGACGCGTCAGGCGGACGACCGCATTCACCACGAGGAGTCTGCCCCCTCGCCATAACCCCGCGGACCCGAGCCCCGGCGCCAGGGGAGAGAAGACGGCGCCCTCTCCATCCCCTGGCGGACGATTCGGGTCGTCCACCAACCGCTCTCTTACCCATCTGCCCTCGCCATCGGAGGCGAGGGGCGCGACGACAAGGACAATACCGCGCTGTGCCCTCGCCCACGGAGGCGAGGGGCGCGATGAGAAGGACAATACCGCGCTGTGCCCTCGCCCACGGAGGCGAGGGGCGCGATGAGAAGATATACACCGCCCGCCGCGCCCTCGCTCGAACGGCGAGGGGCGCGACCCGGAAGACAGTATCACGAGCGGTGCCCTCGCCACCGGAGGCGAGGGCCGCGATGAGAACTACAGGTCCCTCGGGCCTTGCCCTCGTCCGAGTACGACGACGACCTCGAGAAGGGAGGACAAGACGCGGTACACGCACGAGCATGATCGCGCCCACCAGAGACCCTTTCGTAAGAGGGAGAAGAATCGCGCGGAGCCCTATCGAAAGCCGACTCGGAGGGCTCGACCAACCTCACGCGCCGCAAGGGCGTCGAGACCCCCGCGGCAAGCCATGTCGCAGAAGGAGAAAAATATACATAGGAGAAGCCCGAGGAGCACTATCGAGGCTCGGCTTCGAGGAAAGGAGAGGAACTGTACGACGGACATCGCGTGCACAAAAGAGACGGGATTGACTTTACGCAGAGATGGGGACGGTTGGAAGAACATACCCCCGATGGGTATAACGGGACGACCCGTTCACTGGTTTGTGCGGTTGGGCGGCGAAGCGACCCCCGACCCGTAAAGGCTCGGGGGACAGTAACTGGGGTGATGAGGCGGCTCTGCCGCGTGCTCCGCCAGTGGGGGCAGCGCCACCTCACTGTGGCGGGTCCAGCGATGCCCACTGCTCTGAGGATCCGGGACGTTGCCCACCGTAGCGGCCTCGTACCCCGTCTGCTCGTAGAGATCCCGCCTGATCGGGTGTGGCGTCGACGAAGACGCCACGCGAAGGCTTCGGAGGTCGTCCCGCTCGCGGCGGTACCGGTCACGTTCGACGGTAGTCCGCTCCAGAAGGCTCGCTTGACGATCAGAGGACTGGCGTGACGCGGCTAACTCGTTGCGTACACGGCGCAGCTCGGACACGGACGACGCGCGGTCCGCCTCGAGGCGACGTGCTTCGTCGCTTCGCGCCAAGTACCAGCTCGCGAGTGTGCCAAGGAGACCGCCCACCTGCCAAGTGCGATCGGCAGCGCGACCCAAGGCATGGACTAACGACGGAACGGCCCTGACGTCCTCTCCCTCCAACGTCGCGTGGCGTATGGACGCCACTTGGGGCGCCTCACGCGGCAGCACCGCACTGAGGGGAGGAACAGGGGGGACCGGAGGACTCGCCACCGGACCGAAGTCGCTTTCGGCGAGAAAAGTCTCGAACAGCGGGTCCGCACGTGCAAAAGGATGGGGAGCGGGCTCACTGTCCAAATCGCGATATCGCTTCTTTCGCGCTTCACGCGAGGCGGAGCCGACTCCGCCCCCGCTCCTGACGTGCTCCGAAGAGGACGCCGGCGCCACCTGGCGCGCCACGAAGGCGTCAGCACGATGGTCATACACGAGGAAGGAGGACCGCTCGCCGGTAGTGAAATCGGGCCAGCGCCGACGCTGGCTTTCGCTCACCTCGCAAGCCCGATGCATGAGCCCGAGAGCGAACCCGTACGACCAAGGCACATGCTGGTTACTCCGCTCGAGCGGATGAAGGGGGACGTTGGGGAGGTCCCACGCAACCCTCCCCAAGTAGGCCAGCACCTCGAGGGGCTGGACAAACACGCGTCCGTGAATGGACACTTCGTTCATGAACGCATTCCCGAGGGCCCAGGCCCACTCCCTCTCTACGTTGTGCATTAAGTCTGCATAAGCCGGATGCTGAGCATTTGAGCACGCCACACCGAAGTGCTTGAGCACATACGAGAGCAGCGGATGAACTCCCAACGAAGGGAAGGTCTCCCGTATCACTGCAGGGAGCCGGGGGAAGTCGTGGGGGGACAGGCCTCCTTCGAAGGAAGCGTGACGGAAAACGCGCCCGTCCTCCTCCTCGGAATGGCGATACGCCGACCAATCGTGAGGAGCAATGGCGACTCCGTGTAGTCTCATCAGCGAGCACGCTGATTTCTGCAAGGCGACGCGCGCCCTCGAGTACGCGAAAGGACGGGGGCTCACATAGGGACTACCCACGTGGGACAAGACGAATTCGCGAGGGGCCGACCCCTCGCGGTGGAGGAGATACGTGGCCATGCGATCCACGTATTCTACCTCACCGAGGCTGTACGCAAACGTGCGATCGCAGGGGATGGCAGAAGGGATTTGATACGCCGCACCGCCACCTTCTGCCAGCAGGCGCCCCAGAACGAGCGAGGCCTCCTCTACGCTTCCGGCTCCGTAGACCTTCCGGATGCGTAGCAAATCGGGACGAAGTTGCTCCCGCGCCAGCAGCTCCCCGACAGTAATGCCGGCACGGGCAAAGCGGCACCACGCGAACCTTAGACGGGCCAGGGGCAACGGGGCGGAACGCTCGAGCGCCGCCCCGTACCACTCGGATGGAGCCTCGACCACCGCGGGGGCTTGACCCGCCGGATCCTGAGGCGTCTCAGGATGTTCGCCAACGCGAGGGCCGCTGCCCGATCTCCCGCGCGAATCCGTCGCGCCGGGAAGCGCGGCTGTAGCGCCCCCGACGGGGCCTGCATCGACAGGCAGACGAGGGGCGGTGGCGGAGGGGATCAGTTCGACAGAGGACGTCGACTCCCGAGAGACACGAGCTCGCTGAAATGGCTGTACAGTAATCCAAGGACGCCCGATTGCCCCGGCGCGACACGGAACGTGCCCAGCCGGGGCCGCGACTTCCGCCGTCGACGGCGGAAGGGAAGCGGCGCCTCCGGGAGATTGCGACGAAGGACACGGCTGCGAAGAGCAGGGAGTTACGGAGCTCGACGGAGTAGCGACGGACGCGACGAACCGACCATCGGAGGGCGACGTCATGATGACCCCGACACCGAGGCCTCCGACGAAGAGGGACAGGACAGCGGGGGCGCAGCGACCCGAGTCCGGAAAAGGAAATAACAAGAGAGGCGCACCGATGCGCGGACGGAGAAGGAGCGAACGGCAGAGGACAAGATGGCCAATAGGGGGAACGGGGTGGACGATAGATAACTCTGAGCAACGCGAGGACGGGTGAGGTGGAACCCGGGTCAAATCCAGGACTACAGGGAGGGGATCCGACATGGTCGAATCTACAAGCCCGAGACTGCTGAACGCGGACGTTCAGTCTTGAGGGGGGGGCCGTGTAGCATAACCCCCCCCCTGGGGCTTTAGATTAGATTAGATCAAGAACTAGATCAGCTACTGTAGAGCGTCGAGCTCTACAGTACAACTGCGCGTGTCCACGTGTACACCACGGGGACAGGGGACACGCGCATACACGTGCACACGTGTACAGCGCGCGAACGAAGCGCGTACGCACCACGAGTAATACGTGTACTGTCAGCCTCGACATAGCTGACAGTATTACAGTGCAGGCCGACCTGCACTACAGTAGCCCACTACCGCACCGAGGTACTGTAGTGTTATGATAGATTGTTTTGTATATTAAATATGGAGCGGACCGACGGCGGCGGAAGGGGACAAGCACGGGCTTGTCCTCAACCGACCGCCAAGGTGAGTCCACCCAGCTTATTCTAAACGTCGCCTTCGCTCTCCGCGCGCGTTTAGTCGGAGCCGAGCCGGAGTGGACGCGCAGCACGCGAGCGAGCACGGAACCGCCTCCGCCCGTCAGCACTGGTACGTCACCCAGTGCTGCTCCGGGGCGTCGAGGCGTCGATCCGCTCGTGCGTGCGCGCGTCCCTGCTCGCTCCCGCTCTACCACCGCTACCCGGGCCCGAGCCCGGTTCCGTAGCTGGTTGGCTCGCTTCACCCCTTCTCCGAACCGGGGTCTACAGGTCGAACTGCGCATACACCTCCAGTCGTCGGGGGGTGCTTATGCTACATCACATGGGTTGGCAGAATGTTGGGAAAGCTTTCCAATGGCGTATGCCAAGTCTGGACGAGTGCCAACCATCAAGTACATAAGGCAACCGACTGCCTCACGATACGGTGCCTTTGTTTCGGAGTCGTTTTCGGTTGAAATTGTGGTTGTGTGACCTTGTTCCATTGGAGTCAGAGAAGGGTTACAAGTCGACATTTTAAAACGGTCAAGCACATTTAATGCATACTTAGTTTGAGTGAGACTCAATGTCTTGATAGTGCGATCTCTTTGAATCTCAAGACCAATGCAGACTTTTGCCTCACTAAGGTCTTTCATCTCAAACCGTTTGTTAAGCTCCCCCTTCATCCATTTGATGGCATCGATATCACTACCGGCGAGTAACAAGTCATCGACATAAAGTGCAATTAGCATGATAGTGTTACCAATGCGTTTAATGTAGAGGCACGGATCACTACGTGAAGTCTCAAATCCCAATTCACCGAGTAAGAAATCATCCACTTTGGTATGCCATTGACGAGGTGCTTGTTTAAGACCGTAAAGTGCTTTCAAAAGTTTACACACATGATCACTTTTGCTTTTGTCAACGCAGCCTTCGGGTTGCTCCATGTAGATGTCTTCATCCAAGTCGCCGTTCAAAAACGCAGTCACGACATCCATCTGATGAAGTTCAAGGTCGTAATGAGCAACTAAGGCAAGAAGTAGACGAATAGTCGTAAACTTTATGACAGGGGCATATGTCTCAGTATAGTCAAGACCCTGCACTTGCTGGAATCCACGGGCAACAAGTCTGGCTTTTGCACTTTCAACTATATTGCCATTTGCATCAGGCAGCTGCTTGACATTGAAAACCCATCGAGATGTCAAGATGTTTGACGCCTCAGATCGAGGAACAAGTTTCCAGGTCTGATTCTTAGTCTGTGATGCAAGTTCTTTGTCAATGCCGGTTTGCCAGAATGCAGCTCTAAAACCGTGGGTTGCTTGTTTGAAAGTCTTGGGACCTTCAATAGCGACATGCGCATGTGAAAGAAGAGCAGCTGCAAAGTTGCTTCTCCACCACGATCCGGGAGGTCTACTGATTCGAGACGATCTTCGTACAGATGGAGTCGGAGTTGGAGGGGTGACATTTGGAGTTTCGACGGGAGGTGATACATCATCTTCATCATTCTCACCTACAGAGTGAGTGTCCTCGTTTTCAATAACCTCCCCTGAAATTTCATCCTCTTCCGACCCAACCTCATTAGCATTTTGGGTATCGGCTTCATTCTCATTGTCGCCACCGAGCAATACAACGCCAACATCAGAGTTGATTGAATCTTTTTCATGTGCAGGAATGTCATGCATCCCACATGTCGATTCATCAAACTTGGCATCTCGTGAAACAACAACTTTACTCAACTCTCCGTCCCAAAGTTTGTATGCTTTACTGCATTGCGAATAACCGAGAAAGATCGCTTCACGCGCTCGCAAGTCAAGCTTACGGAGCTCTAATTTCGGTAATGTATACCAACACTTTGACCCAAATACTCGCAAATGGCCAACATTTGGAGTTGACTTCATCCAAATGTGATGGGGAGTCGTGTTAACTGGCAAAGCCCGTGAAGTAACTCGATTGCGTACATATACTGCAGTGGCAAGAGCCTCTGCCCAGAATCGTTTACTGACCTGTTTATGAGAAAGCATGGAACGGACAAGGTCAATCAAAGTTCGATTTAAACGTTCAGCAACACCGTTTTGTTCAGGTGTGTAGGCAGTGGTGAGCTGGTGCTGTGTACCGTTTGAATCCAAATATGACTTGAATTCTGTCGACAAGTACTCTCCCCCTCGATCAGTGCGAAGCACCTTCACTTTGCGACCAGTGTGCGTTTGGGCAAACTGTTCATACAACTTGTATTTTGCAAAGGCCTCAGATTTATTTCGCATCGTGTACACAACAACCCAGTTCGAGTGATCATCTACAAATGTAATGAAGTATCTCGAACCACCAATGGACTGTACTTCGAGCGGACCGCAAACGTCAGAATGTACCAAGTCAAGACAGTTCTGTGCTCGAGACGATGATCGCTGTTTCGGGATTACTGATCGCGTTGCTTTGCCGAACACACACGCAGGACAAACGAGAGAGTGATTGTCAGACTTCGGATTCATTGCTCTGATCACATCGCTTTGACGAACATTGATGCCACTTACCACATTATTGTGAATCATTGATGCGATTCCTTGTACATTAACATGGGCCATTCGTTCATGTAGCGTCTGCAAGGTAACTACATGAGCAGAGAAAGTTTCATTCATGACATCAAGTATGAATAAATCCCCAACTTGACTAGCTGTGGCAACTACAGTTGGTCCTGCAGTAACGATGCATTTGTCTTTTTCAAATGACACTTGCAAGCCCTTTGAAACGATTTGGCTAACAGACAGAAGCGAGTATCCGAAATCAGGTACATGCAAAACGTTGGACAATTTGCAAGGATGTGGACTACCATTGACGTTCAACATGAATTCTACCTCACCACGACCAGCGACATTGGCTCTAGCCTTCGTGCCCATCTCGACTGATCCAGATTGCATCTGTTCATACGTAACGAACAAAGAGCGATCAAATGTAATGTGGGCACTGCAACCGGAATCCACAAGCCATGACCCTGCGTTCACTGCCTTCTTTTCGGGAGAAGAAGTCGAAAGCAGGCATGTAAAGTCGCTTTCAGCAAAGGCAGCAGTAGAAGTTTCATCTCGAGATACGAATGCACTTGGCTTCATGCCGGGGTTGCGGGACCGGAACCCGTCTGGCGGTGCTGGTCGGCGCCCATTCACATCCTTGCCCCAGCAACGTGCTGCGGTGTGTCCATGTCGATTACAGTTCGTACATCTCATATCACGTCGAATAGGCATGCGATTGACAAGTGCAGGTGCGTGGGGTGAAGTAGTAGAAGCGGTCTTCATGCTCTCTCGTTGTTCCTCTTGCAGCAGACGACTCTTCACAAACTCGAGTCCAAACACTTTATCCTCATTGCCAAGTGCGTCAAGAGCAACAATCAGGTTATCGAATCGTGGAGGCAAGCCATTCAACACAGCCATTGCAATTTCTTTATCGTCAATCTCAACACTCATTGACTGCAATCTGGCAGCAAGTTGCTTCACACGATTGATGAACACGAGCACTTTCTCGGATGGGAGCATGGAAACAGTGTAAAAGTCGCGACGGGCGGAAAGTTTGTTGAGCAAAGTGTGACGCTCAAACACATTCAGAATCGCCTCCCATGTCTCTTTCGCACTGCTACACCCTCGCACATGTTGCAAGTAGTCATCAGAAAGCATGAGTCCGATGACTGCCTTTGCTTTCGCATCACCACGAATCCACTTCCTGCGATCATCTGAGGTCGCATTTTCCGATATATCATCAAAAACGTATTGATCGACATCTCGGAGAGCAAGCAGTAGCTCGATTTTCTGCTTCCAGATGTAAAAGTTAGATGCAGTCAGCTTCTCGATTCTGACCGATCCAGAGCTTTGGTCATCCATTTCGCCGAATGGATGTACCCTTCGAGTATACAAGGTCTTCCGTCCCGGGATCCCAAGCCGTTAACCGATAGTCAACACAATGGCAAGCCCACCCGTAAAAGAAGTTTGTAGCGATTACTCGAAAACGTTCTTGGTGCTTGTTCCCGGCGGAGTGGAACAAGCGTATTCTTCTTAAAAATGCCTTAGGGCGCTACCCCTATATGTCGGCCAGTGCGGGTCTTTCGACTGTGAACTAAATCAAACGTGCCACGAGTAAGCACAACAACTTTGCCTGTAGACGAACCAGGACTTTTGGTTACTACCGCGAACGGTCCCTGCAACCTAAATCGGCTTGTCCAAACTTGATACGGTACTGCCTCAGAGGGTCTCCCACAACACAAGAATGAAACTGCCTTCGTCGTACTCGTGTGATTTGTTCACAATCACTCCTTGGGTCACCCTCTTCCGTGCGAACTTAATCAAGGTACGCGACCTTATACACGTATAGTGAGAGGTTCAGTGTTTAGGCACGTATTCTCTTCACCCAGGGGACCGAAGTCGTACCTATAGGGCTAATACCGAGAGCGTTACCCACACCGCCGACGCACCTCCCGAAGGCAGAGTGCGGATCGACTAGACCAGTACACTGTGATCCTCCCCGAGGATCAGTAATTCGTCTCTCGACGATTCTTGGTCGGACCCTCGCTCAAGTCAGATTTCCAATGGCACCAGCCTTTCACCAAGAGCGAGGGTATGTTCCACTGAGGATTTGGCAGTGCGTTGGCCACTAGGGACTTTCTTTCTCCCGACTAGCGGAAGGCTCACCCACAGCTCACACAACGACTGCCACGACAAAGCAAAAAACTGAGAACTGACGGACCACTGAGGATTTGGCAGTGCGTTGGCCACTAGGGACTTTCTTCCTCCCGACAAGCGGAAGGCTCACCCACAGCTCACACAACGACTGCCACGACAAAGCTGCAAGACCACAAAGTTGATTTCCCAAAACTGGGAACTGACGGACCACCAAACTGAAAAATCGGCTGAAACGGTGCTGAAAACGACGGCGAAAACTGAAAAAACTGAAAAACCAAACTCGAAAGCGAAGACTGAAACTGATACCTTCTTCTTCTGCTTGACGAGCTGAACAAACTGATACTTGAACGACGGCGAAACTCGAACTTGAACCAAAACGAAGACGACGATCAGCGTTGAACTGGGCCCATAACCTATAGAAAGGTCAGCGGGGCAGAGGGAAGAAGAATGGTTGAAGGTTGCTGGTGGTTGACGGGAAAAGAAGTTGATGCCATTTTACTCTTGGTCGCCAACTATTGGCGCTACTTATACTCTTCGAACTACATACAATACGAGCCATTAGGGCTGGTCACGTGACTCTCCTTCTTGCACTGGTTGATAATCAAGTGACTCTCCCTGTTGCACTCTCGGTTGATAATCAAGTGACTCTCCTACTTCCACTCTCGGTTGATAATCACATGACTCTCCTTCTTGCACTCTCGGTTGATAATCAAGTGACTCTCCTACTTCCACTCTCCGTTGATAATCAAATGACTCTCCTTCTTGCACTCTCTCTTGCTAATAATTTGGGACCGTTTTGAGAGTCAATAATATCTGAATGTACTGTACTGTAGATTACAGATTTTACACTACATTTAATAACCACTGTGGCACATACGTCATACGTGTCACACACGTGTCAAATCGAGAAAAATGAAACATGTTCAGAATGTACTGTAGAGTGCCACGAGGTACATAACTTACACGTGTCAACACCAAAATTGAAACATGCTCGGAAATGATAGGAAAGTGCAACTGTGTACAAATATGACACGTGTCCACCTTGAAGACCAAACATCCTGAGAATGCTCTTGCAAGCATTTTAGGTTTCGTCGACGTACACGTGTAATATCTGTCAGGCTTGGAGCTTAGCATGTGGTCGAAGATTTCCAACAAGCTACTGCTTGCTCTCGGAGATGTCGATCAATACGTTTTTGATGATATCCCGGAGAATGCGACGTCAGATGACCGGAGAAAATGGATCCGTGGTGACGCAAAAGCAAAGGCAGTCATCGGACTCACGCTTTCTGATGACTACTTGCAACATGTGCGAGGGTGTAGCAGTGCGAAAGAGACATGGGAAGCAATTCTGAATGTGTTTGAGCGTCATACTTTGCTCAACAAACTTGCCGCCCGTCGCGACTTTTACACTGTATCCATGCTCCCATCCGAGAAAGTGCTCGTGTTCATCAATCGTGTGAAGCAACTTGCTGCCAGATTGCAGTCAATGAGTGTTGAGATTGACGATAAAGAAGTTGCAATGGCTGTGTTGAATGGCTTGCCTCCACGATTCGATAACCTGATTGTTGCTCTTGACGCACTTGGCAATGAAGATAAAGTGTTTGGACTCGAGTTTGTGAAGAGTCGTCTGCTGCAAGAAGAGCAACGAGAAAGCATGAAGACCGCTTCTGCTTCATCACCACATGCACCTGCCCTTGTCAATCGTATGCCTATTCGACGCGATATGAAATGTACGAATTGCAATAGACATGGGCATACTGCAGCGCGTTGCTGGGGCAAGGACGTGAATGGGCGCCGACCTGCACCGCCAGATGGGTTTCGGTCACGCAACACTGGCTTAAAGCCAAGTGCATTCGTTTCTCGAGATGACAATTCTACTGCTGCCTTTGCGGAGAGTGACTTTACTTGCTTGCTTTCGACTTCCACTCCAGAAAAGAGGGCTGCAAACGCAAGTTCATGGCTTGTCGATTCCGGTTGCAGCGCTCACATTACGTTTGATCGCTCTTTGTTCGTTACGTATGAACAGATGCAATCTGGATCAGTCGAGATGGGCACGAAGGCTAGAGCTAATGTCGCTGGTCGCGGCGAGGTAGAATTCATGTTGAACGTCAACGGTAGTCCCCATCCTTGCAAATTGTCAAACGTTTTGCATGTCCCTGATTTCGAATACTCGCTACTGTCTGTGAGCCAAATGGTTTCGAAGGGTTTGCAAGTGTCATTTGAAAAAGACAAATGCATCGTTACTGCAGGATCAACTGTAGTTGCTACAGCGAGTCAAGTTGGGGATTTGTACATACTTGACGTCATGAATGAAACCTTTTCTGCTCACGTAGTTACCCTGCAGACGCTACATGAACGCATGGCCCATGTTAATATACAAGGAATCGCATCAATGATTCACAATAATGTGGTAAGTGGCATCAACGTTCGTCAAAGCGATGTGATCAGTGCAATGAATCCGAAGTCTGACAATCACTCTCCCATTTGTCCTGCGTGTGTGTTTGGCAAAGCAACGCGATCAGTAATCCCAAAACAGCGATCATCGTCTCGAGCACAGAACTGTCTTGACTTGGTACATTCTGACGTTTGCGGTCCGCTCGAAGTACAGTCCATTGGTGGTTCGAGATACTTCATTACATTTGTAGATGATCACTCGAACTGGGTAGTTGTGTACACGATGAGAAATAAATCTGAGGCGTTCGCAAAATACAAGTTGTATGAAAAGTTGGCTCAAACCCACACTGGTCGCAAAGTAAAGGTGCTTCGCACTGATCGAGGAGGAGAGTACTTGTCGACGGAATTCAAGTCGCATTTAGATCTAAACGGTACGCAGCACCAACTCACAACGGCGTACACCCCTGAACAAAACGGTGTTGCTGAACGTTTAAATCGAACTTTGATTGATCTTGTCCGCTCTATGCTTTCTCATAAACAGGTCAGTAAGCGATTCTGGGCCGAGGCTCTTGCCACTTCGGTATATGTACGTAATCGAGTTACTGCACGCGCTTTGCCCGTTAATACAACTCCGCACCACATTTGGATGAATTCTACTCCAAATGTTGGCCATTTGCGAGTATTTGGGTCAAAGTGTTGGTATACATTACCAAAATTAGAGCTCCGTAAGCTGGACTTGCGAGCGCGTGAAGCGATGTTTCTTGGGTACTCGCAATGCAGTAAGGCATACAAACTTTGGGACGGAGAGTTGAATAAAATTGTTGTGTCACGGGATGTCAAGTTTGATGAATCGACATGTGGTATGCATGACATTCCTGCACACGAAGGTGATTCAATCAACTCTGATGTTGACGTTGTACTGCTCGATGGCGACAATGTGAATACAGCTGATACTGCAAATACGGATGAGGTCGGTTCTGAAGAGGATGAAGTTTCGGAGGAGGTTCTTGAAAACGATGGTGCTCATCCTGTAAGTGAGAATGATGAAGATGAAGATGATGTACCAACTGCCGTCGAAACTCCGAATGTCACTCCTCCAACTCCGACTCCAGCTGTGCGAAGATCGTCCCGTGTCAGCAGACCTCCCGGATCATGGTGGAGGAGCAACGTTGCAGCTGCTCTTCTTTCACATGCGCATGTCGCTATTGAAGGTCCCAAGACTTTCAACCAGGCAACCAACGGTCCTAGAGCTGCATTTTGGCAGACCGGCATTGACAAAGAACTTGCCTCGCAGACCAAGAATCGGACTTGGAAACTTGTTCCTCGATCTGAGGCGTCAAACATCTTGACATCTCGATGGGTTTTCAATGTCAAGCAACTGCCTGATGCAAATGGCAATATAGTTGAAAGTGCAAAAGCCAGACTTGTTGCTCGTGGATTCCAGCAAGTGCAAGGTCTTGACTATACTGAGACATATGCCCCTGTCATAAAGTTTACCACTATTCGTCTACTTCTTGCCTTAGTTGCTCATTACGACCTTGAACTTCATCAGATGGATGTCGTGACTGCGTTTTTGAACGGCGACTTGAATGAAGACATCTACATGGAGCAACCCGAAGGGTGCATTGACAAAAGCAAAAGTGATCACGTGTGCAAACTTTTGAAAGCACTTTACGGTCTTAAACAAGCACCTCGTCAATGGCATACCAAAGTGGATGATTTCTTACTCGGTGAATTGGGATTCGAGACTTCGCGTAGTGATCCTTGTCTCTACATTAAACGCATCGGTAACACTATCATGCTGATTGCACTTTATGTCGATGACTTGTTACTCGCCGGTAGTGATATCGATGCCATCAAATGGATGAAGGGGGAGCTTAATAAACGGTTTGAGATGAAAGACCTTGGTGAAGCAAATGTCTGCATTGGTCTTGAAATTCAAAGGGATCGCAGCGCCAAGACGTTGAGTCTCACTCAAACTAAGTATGCATCAAAAGTGCTTGAGCGTTTTGGAATGTCAACGTGTAACCCCTCTCCGACTCCAATGGAACAAGGTCACACAACCACGATTTCAACCGAAAACGACTCCGAAACAAATGTACCGTATCGTGAGGCAGTGGGATCCCTGATGTACTTGATGGTTGGCACTCGTCCAGACTTGGCATATGGGATTGGAAAGCTTTCTCAACATTGTGCCAACCCATGTGAGTCACACTGGGCAGGTGTGAAACGGGTCATGCAATACGTGCAAGGGACTCCAAACTTAGGAATCGTGTTTGACAATAAATCTAAATCGCCGGAGTTGTTCGGCTTCAGTGATGCTGACTGTGTTGAAATAGTGAGCGCGCCCAAGGGGACACCAAGAAGCCAGCGCCTGTGGCCTAGTGGTTAACGAATTTTTGCGGCAAATTTTTCAGACCTCGATTTTAACATCAGGTTATGGGCCCAGTTCAACGTTATTATTCCGCTGTGTGAGTGCTCGTTCTCAGTTTCTGCTGCCGTTTTCGTGTTTGTTTCTGCTGTCGTTCTCGTTTTGGTTTCTGCTGTCGTTCTCGTTTTGGTTTCTGCTGTCGTTCTCGTTTTGGTTTCTGCTGTCGTTTCCGCCGCCGTTTCATCGCCGCCGCCGTTCGTTTTGTTCTATTGCCGTCTACTTGCTGTCGTTATCATTTTGGTCGTTCGTCTCGGTCTACCTGCTGTCGTTTCAACTTGGTGGATCTTCTTCGTGTCTGTTGCAGCTTGGTCTTGGCAATCGTTGTGTGAGCTGTGGGTGTAGTCCCTAGTCGCCAACGTACCATATCAATCCAAGAAGACTGCCCTTCGATCACGCCGGTGATCGTCGTAGCTGCCGATACCCTCGCTCTTGGTGAAAGGCTTGTGCCATTGGAAATCTGACTTGAGCGAGGGTCCGACCAAGAATCGTCGAGAGACGAAACACTGATCCTCGGGGAGGATCACAGTGTACTGGTCTAGTCGATCCGCACTCTGCCTTCGGGAGGTGCGTCGGCGGTGTGGGTAACGCTCTCGGTATTAGCCCTATAGGTACGACTTCGGTCCCCTGGGTGAAGAGAATACGTGCCTAAACACTGAACCTCTCACTATACGTGTATAAGGTCGCGTACCTTGATTAAGTTCGCACGGAAGAGGGTGACCCTAGGCGTGATTGTGAACAAATCACACGAGTACGACGAAGGCAGTTTCATTCTTGTGTTGTGGGAAACCTCATTGGGGTAGTACCGTATCAAGTTTGGACAAGCCGATTTCGGTTGCAGGGACCGTTCGCGGTAGTGACCAAAAGTCCTGGTTCGTCTACAGGCAAAGTGTTGTGCTTACTCGTGGCACGTTTGATTTAGTTCACAGTCGAAAGACCCGCACTGGCCGACACACAGGGGTAGCGCCCTAAGGCATTTTTAAGAAGAATACGCTTGTTCCACTCCGCCGGGAACAAGCACCAAGAACGTTTCCGAGTAATCGCTACAAACTTCCTATACGGGTGGGCTTGCCATTGTGTTGACTATCGGTTAACGGCTTGGGATCCCGGAACGGAAGACCTTGTATACTCGAAGGGTACATCCATTCGGCGAAATGGATGACCAAAGCTCTGGATCGGTCAGAATCGAGAAGCTGACCGCATCTAACTTTTACATCTGGAAGCAGAAAATCCAGCTACTGCTTGCTCTCCGAGATGTCGATCAATACGTTTTTGATGATATCCCGGAGAATGCGACGTCAGATGACCGGAGAAAATGGATCCGTGGTGACGCAAAAGCAAAGGCAGTCATCGGACTCACGCTTTGTGATGACTACTTGCAACATGTGCGAGGGTGTAGCAGTGCGAAAGAGACATGGGAAGCAATTCTGAATGTGTTCGAGCGTCATACTTTGCTCAACAAACTTGCCGCGCGTCGCGACTTTTACACTGTATCCATGCTCCCATCCGAGAAAGTGCTCGTGTTCATCAATCGTGTGAAGCAACTTGCTGCCAGATTGCAGTCAATGAGTGTTGAGATTGACGATAAAGAAATTGCAATGGCTGTGTTGAATGGCTTGCCTTCACGATTCGATAACCTGATTGTTGCTCTTGACGCACTTGGCAATGAAGATAAAGTGTTTGGACTCGAGTTTGTGAAGAGTCGTCTGCTGCAAGAAGAGCAACGAGAAAGCATGAAGACCGCTTCTGCTTCATCACCACATGCACCTGCCCTTGTCAATCGTATGCCTATTCGACGCGATATGAAATGTACGAATTGCAATAGACATGGGCATACTGCAGCGCGTTGCTGGGGCAAGGACGTGAATGGGCGCCGACCTGCACCGCCAGATGGGTTTCGGTCACGCAACACTGGCTTAAAGCCAAGTGCATTCGTTTCTCGAGATGACAATTCTACTGCTGCCTTTGCGGAGAGTGACTTTACTTGCTTGCTTTCGACTTCCACTCCAGAAAAGAGGGCTGCAAACGCAAGGTCATGGCTTGTCGATTCCGGTTGCAGCGCTCACATTACGTTTGATCGCTCTTTGTTCGTTACGTATGAACAGATGCAATCTGGATCAGTCGAGATGGGCACGAAGGCTAGAGCTAATGTCGCTGGTCGCGGCGAGGTAGAATTCATGTTGAACGTCAACGGTAGTCCCCATCCTTGCAAATTGTCAAACGTTTTGCATGTCCCTGATTTCGAATACTCGCTACTGTCTGTGAGCCAAATGGTTTCGAAGGGTTTGCAAGTGTCATTTGAAAAAGACAAATGCATCGTTACTGCAGGATCAACTGTAGTTGCTACAGCGAGTCAAGTTGGGGATTTGTACATACTTGACGTCATGAATGAAACCTTTTCTGCTCACGTAGTTACCCTGCAGACGCTACATGAACGCATGGCCCATGTTAATATACAAGGAATCGCATCAATGATTCACAATAATGTGGTAAGTGGCATCAACGTTCGTCAAAGCGATGTGATCAGTGCAATGAATCCGAAGTCTGACAATCACTCTCCCATTTGTCCTGCGTGTGTGTTTGGCAAAGCAACGCGATCAGTAATCCCAAAACAGCGATCATCGTCTCGAGCACAGAACTGTCTTGACTTGGTACATTCTGACGTTTGCGGTCCGCTCGAAGTACAGTCCATTGGTGGTTCGAGATACTTCATTACATTTGTAGATGATCACTCGAACTGGGTAGTTGTGTACACGATGAGAAATAAATCTGAGGCGTTCGCAAAATACAAGTTGTATGAAAAGTTGGCTCAAACCCACACTGGTCGCAAAGTAAAGGTGCTTCGCACTGATCGAGGAGGAGAGTACTTGTCGACGGAATTCAAGTCGCATTTAGATTTAAACGGTACGCAGCACCAACTCACAACGGCGTACACCCCTGAACAAAACGGTGTTGCTGAACGTTTAAATCGAACTTTGATTGATCTTGTCCGCTCTATGCTTTCTCATAAACAGGTCAGTAAGCGATTCTGGGCCGAGGCTCTTGCCACTTCGGTATATGTACGTAATCGAGTTACTTCACGCGCTTTGCCCGTTAATACAACTCCGCACCACATTTGGATGAATTCTACTCCAAATGTTGGCCATTTGCGAGTATTTGGGTCAAAGTGTTGGTATACATTACCAAAATTAGAGCTCCGTAAGCTGGACTTGCGAGCGCGTGAAGCGATGTTTCTTGGGTACTCGCAATGCAGTAAGGCATACAAACTTTGGGACGGAGAGTTGAATAAAATTGTTGTGTCACGGGATGTCAAGTTTGATGAATCGACATGTGGTATGCATGACATTCCTGCACACGAAGGTGATTCAATCAACTCTGATGTTGACGTTGTACTGCTCGATGGCGACAATGTGAATACAGCTGATACTGCAAATACGGATGAGGTCGGTTCTGAAGAGGATGAAGTTTCGGAGGAGGTTCTTGAAAACGATGGTGCTCATCCTGTAAGTGAGAATGATGAAGATGAAGATGATGTACCAACTGCCGTCGAAACTCCGAATGTCACTCCTCCAACTCCGACTCCAGCTGTGCGAAGATCGTCCCGTGTCAGCAGACCTCCCGGATCATGGTGGAGGAGCAACGTTGCAGCTGCTCTTCTTTCACATGCGCATGTCGCTATTGAAGGTCCCAAGACTTTCAACCAGGCAACCAACGGTCCTAGAGCTGCATTTTGGCAGACCGGCATTGACAAAGAACTTGCCTCGCAGACCAAGAATCGGACTTGGAAACTTGTTCCTCGATCTGAGGCGTCAAACATCTTGACATCTCGATGGGTTTTCAATGTCAAGCAACTGCCTGATGCAAATGGCAATATAGTTGAAAGTGCAAAAGCCAGACTTGTTGCTCGTGGATTCCAGCAAGTGCAAGGTCTTGACTATACTGAGACATATGCCCCTGTCATAAAGTTTACCACTATTCGTCTACTTCTTGCCTTAGTTGCTCATTACGACCTTGAACTTCATCAGATGGATGTCGTGACTGCGTTTTTGAACGGCGACTTGAATGAAGACATCTACATGGAGCAACCCGAAGGGTGCATTGACAAAAGCAAAAGTGATCACGTGTGCAAACTTTTGAAAGCACTTTACGGTCTTAAACAAGCACCTCGTCAATGGCATACCAAAGTGGATGATTTCTTACTCGGTGAATTGGGATTCGAGACTTCGCGTAGTGATCCTTGTCTCTACATTAAACGCATCGGTAACACTATCATGCTGATTGCACTTTATGTCGATGACTTGTTACTCGCCGGTAGTGATATCGATGCCATCAAATGGATGAAGGGGGAGCTTAATAAACGGTTTGAGATGAAAGACCTTGGTGAAGCAAATGTCTGCATTGGTCTTGAAATTCAAAGGGATCGCAGCGCCAAGACGTTGAGTCTCACTCAAACTAAGTATGCATCAAAAGTGCTTGAGCGTTTTGGAATGTCAACGTGTAACCCCTCTCCGACTCCAATGGAACAAGGTCACACAACCACGATTTCAACCGAAAACGACTCCGAAACAAATGCACCGTATCGTGAGGCAGTGGGATCCCTGATGTACTTGATGGTTGGCACTCGTCCAGACTTGGCATATGCGATTGGAAAGCTTTCTCAACATTCTGCCAACCCATGTGAGTCACACTGGGCAGGTGTGAAACGGGTAATGCGATACGTGCAAGGGACTCGAAACTTGGGAATCGTGTTTGACAATAAATCTAAATCGCCGGAGTTGTTCGGCTTCAGTGATGCTGACTGGGCCGGTTGTTCAGAGTCTCGCAAGTCGACCAGCGGATATGTTTTCAAGTTCTGCGGTGGAGCGATCAGTTGGAGTTCCCGGAAACAGACTGTGGTTGCAACTTCGACGTGTGAAGCTGAGTACATTGCACTATGCGAAGCGTGTAAGGAGGCGACTTGGTTGCGTCAAGTGGTTGCTGATGTTCTTGGACTTGATTCTGATCCCACGATTGTGATGGGGTGTGACAATGCAGGGACTATTTCGTATGCACAGAATGAATCGGTCAACCGTCGTAACAAACATGTTGATGTGAAATACCACTATGTACGAGATGCAATTAAGAGAAACGTCATTTCTTTGTCGCATTGCCCGACCACTTCCATGCCTGCAGATATCCTGACGAAAGCACTTGGGCGAGTTCTGTTCCAGAAGTTTGTAGAACTTCTAGGGCTTGCAGTAGCTACTTCTGATAAAAGCATGTGATCGAGGGGGAGTGTTGTAATTCTACGACCACATGCTGATATGCATGACAAACGACGACAGGTATGACACGTGTAAAAGCAAAAACACTCTGCGTGACGAGCTGAGCAAGTTTGATTTTCAACGTGTACACGTGTGATTTCTGTACACGGTTGCACTCTACAGTACTTCAGGAGCACGTTTGGGTTTCGACGTGTACACGTGTGAAATATGTACACGGTTGCGGTGTACAGTACAATCTGAGCATGTTTCATTTTCTCCGCCCGACACGTGTATGTCCTGGACACATGTTCTCATTACACTGTTGGACGCGTACAGTACGCCTGCAGTCTTACAGACAAAGTATAGAACCTTGGTGGCGGGTGCCTGGCACGTGCCAAAGGTTTACAGCGTCCATGGAGTGCAGCACGGGTACAGCAGGACACAAAGATACCGTTGGGCGAGTTTTGAATTCGTAAGGCAAAATGTGCACTGTTGTAATTGACAGTGGACAGGACCTCACGAGAGATTCAGATTCATAAGGCAACGTGTGCGCTGTAAACAGTCCTTGCAGGATTGATTTGAATTCGTAAGGCAACGTGTGAGCTGTAAACGTGCCTTACGAATTTGTGCCACGCTGGATTTGGAATAGTAAGGGAATTTGTGCTTTGCTGTGCTTTGTTGTACTGCCTTACTAATTTCTCCGTCATGACAGTGCTAATTCGTAAGGCGGTTTTCTGTTCTGTTCGTTGGGCCATCGCCAGTTTGGCTGAGTAGCAAGACGGGCACATGTGTTAGAGCCAATACATTTGTAGTATGTGTGTCGTAGTGTTTGGTAGTAGAGTTCTAGAAGATTGCAGAAGTGTATAAGTAGTGCCAGAAGTTGGCGACTCAAAGTAAATCGGCACCCAATCCTTCAACTTCACCTCATCAACCGTCCTTCGAATCCCCTTCGCCCCGCTGACCTACCATTAGGTTATGCTTAATAAACGGTTTGAGATGAAAGACCTTGGTGAAGCAAAAGTCTGCATTGGTCTTGAAATTCAAAGGGATCGCCGCGCCATGACGTTGAGTCTCACTCAAACTAAGTATGCATCAAAAGTGCTTGAGCGTTTTGGAATGTCAACGTGTAACCCCTCTCTGACTCCAATGGAACAAGGTCACACAACCACGATTTCAACCGAAAACGACTCCGAAACAAATGCACCGTATCGTGAGGCAGTGGGATCCCTGATGTACTTGATGGCTGGCACTCGTCCAGACTTGGCATATGCGATTGGAAAGCTTTCTCAACATTCCGCCAACCCATGTGAGTCACAGTGGGTAGGTGTGAAACGGGTAATGCGATACGTGCAAGGGACTCGAAACTTAGGAATCATGTTTGACAATAAATCCAAATCGCCGGAGTTGTTCGGCTTCAGTGATGCTGACTGGGCCGGTTGTTCAGAGTCTCGCAAGTCGACCAGCGGATATGTTTTCAAGTTCTGCGGTGGAGCGATCAGTTGGAGTTCCCGGAAACAGACTGTGGTTGCAACTTCGACGTGTGAAGCTGAGTACATTGCACTATGTGAAGCGTGTAAGGAGGCGACTTGGTTGCGTCAAGTGGTTGCTGATGTCCTTGGACTTCATTCTGATCCCACGATTATGATGGGGTGTGACAATGCAGGGACTATTTCGTATGCACAGAATGAATCGGTCAACCGTCGTAACAAACATGTTGATGTGAAATACCACTATGTACGAGATGCAATTAAGAGAAACGTCATTTCTTTGTCGCATTGCCCGACCACTTCCATGCCTGCAGATATCCTGACGAAAGCACTTGGGCGAGTTCTGTTCCAGAAGTTTGTAGAACTTCTAGGGCTTGCAGTAGCTACTTCTGGTAAAGCATGTGATCGAGGGGGAGTGTTGTAATTCTACGACCACATGCTGATATGCATGACACACGACGACAGGTATGACACGTGTAAAAGCAAAAAAACTCTGCGTGACGAGCTGAGCAAGTTTAATTTTCAACGTGTACACGTGTGATTTCTGTACACAGTTGCACTCTACAGTACTTCAAGAGCAAGTTTGGTTTTCAACGTGTACACGTCTGAAATATGTACACGGTTGCGGTGTACAGTACAATCTGAGCATGTTTCATTTTCTCCGCCCGACACGTGTATGACCTGGACACATGTTCTCATTACACTGTTGGACGCGTACAGTACGCCTGCAGTCTTACAGACAAAGTGTGGAACCTTGGTGGCGGGTGCTTGGCACGTGCCAAAGGTTTACAGCGTCCATGGAGTGCAGCACGGGTACAGCAGGACACAAAGATACCGTTGGGCGAGTTTTGAATTCGTAAGGCAAAATGTGCACTGTTGTAATTGACAGTGGACAGGACCTCACGAGAGATTCAGATTCATAAGGCAACGTGTGCGCTGTAAACAGTCCTTGCAGGATTGATTTGAATTCGTAAGGCAACGTGTGAGCTGTAAACGTGCCTTACGAATTTGTGACACGCTGGATTTGGAATAGTAAGGGAATTTGTGCTTTGCTGTGCTTTGTTGTACTGCCTTACTAATTTCTCCGTCATGACAGTGCTAATTCGTAAGGCGGTTTTCTGTTATGTTTGTTGGGCCATCGCCAGTTTGGCTGAGTAGCAAGACGGGCACATGTGTTAGAGCCAATACATTTGTAGTATGTGTGTCGTAGTGTTTGGTAGTAGAGTTCTAGAAGATTGCAGAAGTGTATAAGTAGTGCCGGAAGTTGGCGACTCAAAGTAAATCGGCACCCAATCCTTCAATTTCACCTCATCAACCGTCCTTCGATTTCCCTTTGCCCCGCTGACCTTCCAGTAGGTTATGGGCCCAGTTCAACGTTATTATTCCGCTGTGTGAGTGCTCGTTCTCAGTTTCTGCTGCCGTTTTCGTGTTTGTTTCTGCTGTCGTTCTCGTTTTGGTCTCCGCTGTCGTTCTCGTTTTGGTTTCTGCTGTCGTTTCCGCCGCCGTTTTCATTGCCGCCGTCGTTCGTTTCGCTCTATCGTCGTCTACTTGCTGTCGTTATCATCTTGGTCGTTCGTCTCTGTCTACCTGCTGTCGTATCAACTTGGTGGATCTTCTTCGTGTCTGTTGCAGCTTGGTCTTGGCAATCGTTGTGTGAGCTGTGGGTGTAGTCCCTAGTCGCCAACGTACCATATCAATCCAAGAAGACTGTAATGGTAGGTTCGGAGGGGCAAGGGAAAGAAGGAAGGCAGGTTGATGTGTGTGAGTGAAGGAGTTGGTACCGAGGTTTACTTTGAAGCCGTTTTCCTGCGATACTTATACACTTCGAGTGCTACACTATCGCTCTACTCCGACTCCCAGTAAACCATACTCTACTATGCGCGACCAAGCGCGGTCCTCTTGTGGCCCGACCATACTGTTCGATTTCCACCTTACGAATCGATTCGTAACTATTAGCTCACAACTATTTCTACACATTCCAAATGACTGTAAACCATGGCCCTATGCATGCAACTGTTTCACACCTTACTAATCTGCATCCAGTCATGCCAGACTTCATTGTTGTGCAACGAACAACTTGGCACTTGTCTATTTCCAACAACGCAAACGTCTTTCATATCACAATCGCCATACGTATCCTTGTTTCTCACCTTACTAATTTCGCCAAGCACTGTCAGATAATTATGGCAAGTTATAACAATGTGCATCCAGACTTTCTACACAACTCACATGAGAATACATGTAAATCACACGAGTACTGTCATGAACTTGCATCCAACGGCGCACCATGACGAGAGCACAGTGCAACGGCGCGTGCTCACGCAAGACTCGCATACAGCGTGACGCGTACACAGAATAATCGCACAACTGTATTCCTCTCGCGAGAAGTACTTGTTGTACTTTTGATTCACATGTACTGTACTCGGACACGCGCAGGATCGCAAACAGTCTGACACTGTAAAACTGTAAACCCTCATGTGCATACACCTGGATGCGTGTACATGTGTACGTACACGAATCCACCTGGCGACGTGTACATGTGTACACGGGATACATGTGTCCCGCCCGGGGGCCCCATGCAATTACCCATTACAACCATGGCAAACCACTTGAAACCCCCAAAACAACGTAATTATGGCATATACAGGCCATTTAAAGTACATCACAAGGCCAATGACGCACACGTGGACAACGCTCGACCAATAGATTTGCAGCATTAGATCTGAGGGCCAATAGAATTGCAGTATTTCCTGTGTAGTCTATAGTGCTACGGGCCAAGGTTCCACTTGGCAAAACTATGCAAATTTGCATGACCCTCCGAGAGGCCACTTTCGTCCCCGGAACCCCAAAATCTGGGATTTTACACGTGTGATGTCGTGATATGGGTAAGAGCGCCCGGACCGTGCAGTCATGTACACGTGTCACTCGATTTTGACCTTTTCAGATAACAGCATGTGGTCGCACATTTTCAATAGACTGCCCTTCGATCACGCCGGTGATCGTCGTAGCTGCCGATACCCTCGCTCTTGGTGAAAGGCTTGTGCCATTGGAAATCTGACTTGAGCGAGGGTCCGACCAAGAATCGTCGAGAGACGAAACACTGATCCTCGGGGAGGATCACAGTGTACTGGTCTAGTCGATCCGCACTCTGCCTTCGGGAGGTGCGTCGGCGGTGTGGGTAACGCTCTCGGTATTAGCCCTATAGGTACGACTTCGGTCCCCTGGGTGAAGAGAATACGTGCCTAAACACTGAACCTCTCACTATACGTGTATAAGGTCGCGTACCTTGATTAAGTTCGCACGGAAGAGGGTGACCCTAGGCGTGATTGTGAACAAATCACACGAGTACGACGAAGGCAGTTTCATTCTTGTGTTGTGGGAAACCTCATTGGGGTAGTACCGTATCAAGTTTGGACAAGCCGATTTCGGTTGCAGGGACCGTTCGCGGTAGTGACCAAAAGTCCTGGTTCGTCTACAGGCAAAGTGTTGTGCTTACTCGTGGCACGTTTGATTTAGTTCACAGTCGAAAGACCCGCACTGGCCGACACACAGGGGTAGCGCCCTAAGGCATTTTTAAGAAGAATACGCTTGTTCCACTCCGCCGGGAACAAGCACCAAGAACGTTTCCGAGTAATCGCTACAAACTTCCTATACGGGTGGGCTTGCCATTGTGTTGACTATCGGTTAACGGCTTGGGATCCCGGAACGGAAGACCTTGTATACTCGAAGGGTACATCCATTCGGCGAAATGGATGACCAAAGCTCTGGATCGGTCAGAATCGAGAAGCTGACCGCATCTAACTTTTACATCTGGAAGCAGAAAATCCAGCTACTGCTTGCTCTCCGAGATGTCGATCAATACGTTTTTGATGATATCCCGGAGAATGCGACGTCAGATGACCGGAGAAAATGGATCCGTGGTGACGCAAAAGCAAAGGCAGTCATCGGACTCACGCTTTGTGATGACTACTTGCAACATGTGCGAGGGTGTAGCAGTGCGAAAGAGACATGGGAAGCAATTCTGAATGTGTTCGAGCGTCATACTTTGCTCAACAAACTTGCTGCGCGTCGCGACTTTTACACTGTATCCATGCTCCCATCCGAGAAAGTGCTCGTGTTCATCAATCGTGTGAAGCAACTTGCTGCCAGATTGCAGTCAATGAGTGTTGAGATTGACGATAAAGAAATTGCAATGGCTGTGTTGAATGGCTTGCCTCCACGATTTGATAACTTGATTGTTGCTCTTGACGCACTTGGCAATGAAGATAAAGTGTTTGGACTCGAGTTTGTGAAGAGTCGTCTGCTGCAAGAAGAGCAACGAGAAAGCATGAAGACCGCTTCTGCTTCATCACCACATGCACCTGCCCTTGTCAATCGTATGCCTATTCGACGCGATATGAAATGTACGAATTGCAATAGACATGGGCATACTGCAGCGCGTTGCTGGGGCAAGGACGTGAATGGGCGCCGACCTGCGCTGCCAGATGGGTTTCGGTCACGCAACACTGGCTTAAAGCCAAGTGCATTCGTATCTCGAGATGACAATTCTACTGCTGCCTTTGCGGAGAGTGACTTTACTTGCTTGCTTTCGACTTCCACTCCAGAAAAGAGGGCTGCAAACGCAAGGTCATGGCTTGTCGATTCCAGTTGCAGCGCTCACATTACGTTTGATCGCTCTTTGTTCGTTACGTATGAACAGATGCAATCTGGATCAGTCGAGATGGGCACGAAGGCTAGAGCTAATGTCGCTGGTCGCGGCCAGGTAGAATTCATGTTGAACGTCAACGGTAGTCCCCATCCTTGCAAATTGTCAAACGTTTTGCATGTCCCTGATTTTGGATACTCGCTACTGTCTGTTAGCCAAATGGTTTCAAAAGGTTTGCAAGTGTCATTTGAAAATGAGAAATGCTGCGTAACTGCAGGACCAACTGTAGTTGCCACAGCGAGTCAAGTTGGGGATTTGTACATACTTGACGTCATGAATGAAACCCCTTTTTCTGCTCACGTAGTTACCCTGCAGACGGTACATGAACGCATGGCCCATGTTAATGTACAAGGAATCGCATCAATGATTCACAATAATGTGGTAAGTGGCATCAACGTTCGTCAAAGCGATGTGATCAGTGCAATGAATCCGAAGTCTGACAATCACTCTCCCATTTGTCCTGCGTGTGTGTTTGGCAAAGCAACGCGATCAGTAATCCCAAAACAGCGATCATCGTCTCGAGCACAGAACTGTCTCGACTTGGTACATTCTGACGTTTGCGGTCCGCTCGAAATACAGTCCATTGGTGGTTCGAGATACTTCATTACATTTGTAGATGATCACTCGAACTGGGTAGTTGTGTACACGATGAGAAATAAATCTGAGGCGTTTGCAAAATACAAGTTGTATGAAAAGTTGGCTCAAACCCACACTGGTCGCAAAGTAAAGGTGCTTCGCACTGATCGAGGAGGAGAGTACTTGTCGACGGAATTCAAGTCGCATTTAGATTTAAACGGTACGCAGCACCAACTCACAACGGCGTACACCCCTGAACAAAACGGTGTTGCTGAACGTTTAAATCGAACTTTGATTGATCTTGTCCGCTCTATGATTTCTCATAAACAGGTCAGTAAGCGATTCTGGGCCGAGGCTCTTGCCACTTCGGTATATGTACGCAATCGAGTTACTTCACGCGCTTTGCCCGTTAATACAACTCCGCACCACATTTGGATGAATTCTACTCCAAATGTTGGCCATTTGCGAGTATTTGGGTCAAAGTGTTGGTATACATTACCAAAATTAGAGCTCCGTAAGCTGGACTTGCGAGCGCGTGAAGCGATGTTTCTTGGGTACTCGCAATGCAGTAAGGCATACAAACTTTGGGACGGAGAGTTGAATAAAATTGTTGTGTCACGGGATGTCAAGTTTGATGAATCGACATGTGGTATGCATGACATTCCTGCACACGAAAGTGATTCAATCAACTCTGATGTTGACGTTGTATTCCTCGGTGGCGACAATGGGAATACAGCTGATACCCCAAATACGGATGAGGTCGGTTCTGAAGAGGATGAAGTTTCGGAGGAGGTTCTTGAAAACGATGGTGCTCATTCTGTAAGTGAGAATGATGAAGATGAAGATGATGTACCAACTGCCGTCGAAACTCCGAATGTCACTCCTCCAACTCCGACTCCAGCTGTGCGAAGATCGTCTCGAGTCAGCAGACCTCCCGGATCATGGTGGAGGAGCAACTTTGCAGCTGCTCTTCTTTCACATGCGCATGTCGCTATTGAAGGTCCCAAGACTTTCAAACAGGCAACCAACGGTCCTAGAGCTGCATTTTGGCAGACCGGCATTGACAAAGAACTTGCCTTGCAGACCAAGAATCGGACTTGGAAACTTGTTCCTCGATCTGAGGCGTCAAACATCTTGACATCTCGATGGGTTTTCAATGTCAAGCAACTGCCTGATGCAAATGGCAATATAGTTGAAAGTGCAAAAGCCAGACTTGTTGCTCGTGGATTCCAGCAAGTGCAAGGTCTTGACTATACTGAGACATATGCCCCCGTCATAAAGTTTACCACTATTCGTCTACTTCTTGCCTTAGTTGCTCATTACGACCTCGAACTTCATCAGATGGATGTCGTGACTGCGTTTTTGAACGGCGACTTGGATGAAGACATCTACATGGAGCAACCCGAAGGGTGCATTGACAAAAGCAAAAGTGACCACGTGTGTAAACTTTTGAAAGCACTTTACGGTCTTAAACAAGCACATCGTCAATGGCATGCCAAAGTGGATGATTTCTTAATTGGTGAATTGGGATTCGAGACTTCGCGTAGTGATCCTTGTCTCTACATTAAACGCATCGGTAACACTATCATGCTGATTGCACTCTATGTCGATGACTTGTTACTCGCCGGTAGTGATATCGATGCCATCAAATGGATGAAGGGGGAGCTTAATAAACGGTTTGAGATGAAAGACCTTGGTGAAGCAAAAGTCTGCATTGGTCTTGAAATTCAAAGGGATCGCCGCGCCATGACGTTGAGTCTCACTCAAACTAAGTATGCATCAAAAGTGCTTGAGCGTTTTGGAATGTCAACGTGTAACCCCTCTCTGACTCCAATGGAACAAGGTCACACAACCACAATTTCAACCGAAAACGACTCCGAAACAAATGCACCGTATCGTGAGGCAGTGGGATCCCTGATGTACTTGATGGTTGGCACTCGTCCAGACTTGGCATATGCGATTGGAAAGCTTTCTCAACATTCCGCCAACCCATGTGAGTCACAGTGGGTAGGTGTGAAACGGGTAATGCGATACGTGCAAGGGACTCGAAACTTAGGAATCATGTTTGACAATAAATCCAAATCGCCGGAGTTGTTCGGCTTCAGTGATGCTGACTGGGCCGGTTGTTCAGAGTCTCGCAAGTCGACCAGCGGATATGTTTTCAAGTTCTGCGGTGGAGCGATCAGTTGGAGTTCCCGGAAACAGACTGTGGTTGCAACTTCGACGTGTGAAGCTGAGTACATTGCACTATGTGAAGCGTGTAAGGAGGCGACTTGGTTGCGTCAAGTGGTTGCTGATGTCCTTGGACTTCATTCTGATCCCACGATTATGATGGGGTGTGACAATGCAGGGACTATTTCGTATGCACAGAATGAATCGGTCAACCGTCGTAACAAACATGTTGATGTGAAATACCACTATGTACGAGATGCAATTAAGAGAAACGTCATTTCTTTGTCGCATTGCCCGACCACTTCCATGCCTGCAGATATCCTGACGAAAGCACTTGGGCGAGTTCTGTTCCAGAAGTTTGTAGAACTTCTAGGGCTTGCAGTAGCTACTTCTGGTAAAGCATGTGATCGAGAGGGAGTGTTGTAATTCTACGACCACATGCTGATATGCATGACACACGACGACAGGTATGACACGTGTAAAAGCAAAAAAACTCTGCGTGACGAGCTGAGCAAGTTTCATTTTCAACGTGTACACGTGTGATTTCTGTACACAGTTGCACTCTACAGTACTTCAAGAGCAAGTTTGGTTTTCAACGTGTACACGTCTGAAATATGTACACGGTTGCGGTGTACAGTACAATCTGAGCATGTTTCATTTTCTCCGCCCGACACGTGTATGACCTGGACACATGTCCTCATTACACTGTCGGACACGTACAGTACGCCTGCAGTCTTACAGACAAAGTGTGGAACCTTGGTGGCGGGTGCCTGGCACGTGCCAAAGGTTTACAGCATCCATGGAGTGCAGCACGGGTACAGCAGGACACAAAGATACCGTTGCGCGAGTTTTGAATTCGTAAGGCAAAATGTGCACTGTTGTAATTGACAGTGGACAGGACCTCACGAGAGATTCAGATTCATAAGGCAACGTGTGCGCTGTAAACAGTCCTTGCAGGATTGATTTGAATTCGTAAGGCAACGTGTGAGCTGTAAACGTGCCTTACGAATTTGTGACACGCTGGATTTGGAATAGTAAGGGAATTTGTGCTTTGCTGTGCTTTGTTGTACTGCCTTACTAATTTCTCCGTCATGACAGTGCTAATTCGTAAGGCGGTTTTCTGTTCTGTTTGTTGGGCCATCGCCAGTTTGGCCGAGTAGCAAGACGGGCACATGTGTTAGAGCCAATACATTTGTAGTATGTGTGTCGTAGTGTTTGGTAGTAGAGTTCTAGAAGATTCATCGATCTTACTATGCCATTGAAGATGGGCTTGCTTAAGACCATAGATTGCTTTCAAAAGTTTACACACCGAATCAGGTTTGACTTTGTCGATGCATCCTTCAGGTTGCTCCATGTAGATTTCTTCGTGAAGTTCACCGTTGAGGAAGGCAGTCACCACGTCCATCTGATGCAGCTCAAGATCAAAGTGCGCAACCAGTGCCAGCAGCAGACGGATAGTTGTGAACTTGATGACAGGGGCGAAAGTTTCAGTGTAATCGATGCCTTCTACTTGTTGAAAGCCCCGTGCCACAAGACGTCCCTTTGCAGTTTCGACCAATTTTCCGGACTCGTCAGGAAGTTGCTTCACTCCGAAAACCCACCTGGACGTCAGGACGTTTGGTGCTTGAGATCTTGGAACAAGTGTCCATGTTTGTTTTTGTGTTGTGAAGCAAGTTCTTTGTCGATGCCCTTCTGCCAGAAGCGAGCTTTTGGAGAATCCATAGCTTGCTTGTACGAGTTTGGGATTTCCGTTATCACATGGGCGTGGCTAAGGAGTCCAGCAGTCACCAAAGCTGCTGCCCACCACGCCCCAGGCGTTTTGCGAACGCGAGTGGACCGACGGAGATTAGTTGGCCGATCAATCGTTTCTTCCTCAACTACGTGTTGGTCAACTGTTTCGGTGGTTTCGTCCTCCCCGGCAGTTGGGGAGGAGTTGGAGGATTCATCAGAGTCTTGTTGTTCATCCGGCGATGATGCTTCTGATGCCACTGCATCATTTTCTGCAACTTCCTCATCGATGTTCAAGTTGATTGTATCATCATCAGTTGTAGCCTTCTCGTTTGTAGCCATCGGTTCACCAGATTTGCCTCCCGTGGACTCGTCAAAAGTAACATCTCTGGATACGATCACTTTGTGTAAATTACCATCCCACAACTTGTAAGCTTTCGTATTTTCAGCATACCCCAGAAACATTGCTTCCTTTGCACGGGCGTCAAGTTTCTGGATGTTGTGTTTTGGTAATGTATACCAACACTTTGAACCGAAAACACGCAAATGACCAACATTTGGCACAGATTTCATCCATAAGTGGTATGGGGTCATCTTGGGGGGAATGGCACGTGACGTGACTCGATTTCGAACGTACACTGCATTGGCGAGTGCTTCTGCCCAGAACCCCTTTGTAACTTTCTTGTGCGCTAGCATGGAGCGCACCAAGTTTACCAAAGTTCTGTTCAGTCGTTCGGCGACGCCATTTTGCTCCGGTGTGTACGCGGTCGTCATTTGATGCTGAGTACCATTTGCAATTATTTAAAATGTGCGACCACATGCTGTTATCTGGAAAGTGCAAAATCGAGCGACACGTGTACATGACTCGACGGTCCGGACCGTCACCCCATATCACGACATGACACGTGTAAAGTCTCAGATTTTGGGGTTCTGGGGACGAAAGTGGACTTTTGGAGGGTCATGCAAATTTGCATAAATGCCGAAAATTTGCACTTGGCACGAACCGTTATAGGGCTACACAGGCAATACTGCAAATTTATTGGGTGTCGGTTCGAATGCTGCAATTCTATTGGTCTGTTATTGTCCACTTATATGCAGTCATGCTGGTGATATATCTTGAATGATCGGTATACGTTTTAATTACATCATTTCGGCGTTTTCAAGTTGTTCATCATGGTTGTAATGGGTAATTACGTGTGGCCTTGGCGCTGGACACTTGTGTGCGGTGTGCACATGTACACATCGCCAGGTTGCTGCGTGTACGTACACTTGTACACGTCGCCGACATACGGTCCGGCGCGTGTCCGAGCACAGTACATGTGAATTAAAAGTACAACAAGTATTTCTCGCAAGAGACATGTACTTACGTGGGTATTCAGTGTACGCGTCACGCTGTATGCGACCCTTGCATCAGCATGCGCCGTTGTACTACACTTTCGTCAGCATGCGACGTTGTACTGTGCTCTCGTTATGGTGCGCCGTTGGATGCAAGTCGATGACAGTACTCGTGTGATTCACATCGGATATCACGTGAGATGTGTAGAAAGTCTGGATGCACATTGTTGCTGTCCGTGATAGTTGTTTGGCAGTGTGTACCGAAATTAGTAAGGTACAAAACAAGGGCATGTATGGGGACTGAGATATGACAGGACTTTGCGTTGTTGGAAATAGAGAGATGCCAAGTTGTTCATTGTGCAAGAATATATTCTGTCATGTCTGGATGCAGATTAGTAAGGTGTGAAACGATTGCATGCATAGGGCCATGGTTTACAGTCACTCCAAATGTGTAGAAACTGTTGTGCACTGATAAGTCAATAGTCAATTCGTAAGGTGGAAATAGAACAGTGTGGACGGGCCAGAAGAGGACCGCGCTTGGTTGCGCATATGGTGAGTACGGTTTACCAGGTGCCAAAGTAATGGGATAGTGTAACACTCAAAGTGTATAAGTATCGCCGAAAGACGGCTCCAAGTAAACCTCGGTACCAACTCCTTCACTCACACACATCAACCTGCCCTCCTTCTTTCCCTTGCCCCTCCGAACCTACCATTAGCAATCAGAAAAGACTTAAACTCCGTGGACAGATACTCACCACCTCGATCCGTGCGAAGCACTTTGATCTTGCGACCAGTGTGAGTCTGGGCAAGTTGTGCAAACATTTTGTATCGTTCAAATGCTTCTGATTTATGGTGCAAGGTTACACTACTGACCAGTTTGAGTGATCATCTATGAAGGTAATGAAGTACTTGGCACCACCAATGGACTGCACCTCTAAGGGGCTGTAGTATAATCACCCCCAACGACGAGGGGGGTGAGTACTGACAGTTCGGGAAGACTCCGATCGGCGGGAAGACAGAAGCACGGCCCACCCACGGTACCGAGCACGGGCTCGAGGTAGCGGTGGTAGAGCGGGATCGGGGAGGACGCGCGCACGCGCGAGCGGTTCTACGCCTCGACGCCCCGGAGCGGTACTGGGTGACGATCCAGCACCGGCGGGCGGAGGCGGAGCCGGCTCGTGGGCGTGCTACGCGCGTCCTCAACCCGCGCGCGGTGCTACTCCTAGGTAAAACGGACGGAAGTACCTAAAAGTAAGCGGGCGGACCAAGATGGAGGATCCTTGACAAGTCCGTGCTTCTCGTCCTCCACTGCCGGCGGTCCGCTCATATTTAATGTACATTGTAGTCTATCATAACTCTACAGTAGTGCCGGTCGACCAACACTGTAACGCTGTCAGCCGTCGGGGCTGACAGTCCACGTGTAGTGCGCGTCCCGTACACGTGGAGGACACGTGTGTGCACGCGTAGCTGTAAGGCTCGTGCCTTACTGTCGCTGATCTAATCCTAATCTAATTTCCGAATTTCCGTTTGGGGTTATACCACATCACCCCCTCTCAAGAGTGAACGTCCGCGTTCACTCCTGGGCTTGTAGATCGTGTTCCTTCTTTTCAGCCTGTCCTGTCCCCAAGGCGGTCACACTCGCTCGTGTCCCTCCGTGCTGACCTGTGCCCCCCTGCACTCCCCGTGATGCCAACTCCTCTAGTTCGTTGTCACCACCATCCTCCTCTTCGCAAGCCTTTCCCCTCGCAGCGCGCGTGCGTGTGGCGTTGCGCCAACCTCCTCTCCACGGCTTTCCCGGCGCCCCCTAGGTGCTGTCACAGCCTTCCTGATTTACCGTCCCGCGATCATCCCGTGCTGTGGGGGGGGTGGTCCCAGCATGTCCGTCGTTACCCCGGGGTCCCCCTTGCCAGCGTGCCCAATCCGTCGCATTAAATCTTCGTCCTTTTCCTCCCCCGCGTCCCTTCTCCCCTCGTCCGATACGGGGCGCAAGGCGATGCGGCAGGAAGGGTTGTGCAGGTCGCGCGACGAGAGCTCCGTCGTCACGCCAATCTCCACCAGCTCCCCTCCGCGATGGTGGCTTTCCTGGCCATCATAACGTCGTGCCACGCGTCCAACTTCTCGAAGCACCCGACGTCCTCCATGCGTTACTTGTACTCCAGGCCCGACCGCGCGCCGTCAGTGACAACGCTCTTGGCCGCAGCATCATAGAGAGCGGGTTCCGTGAGATTTCGAATGCGCAGCTCACCCATTTCGTCTTCCGTGAGGTCGATCGCCATCCCAGCCCTCTCGTAGAGCCTGGTGATGATGGGGCCATGTCATGGCTTGACACTACCTTCATCCCCAGCTGTCATGGGGGCGTCACGCGTGTTATTGTTGGCTATTCTCTGATCGTCCCACCCCATCCCATGGGGTGGGCCGAGGGGGTACGACGTGATTGCCCGAGGTCCTTCTTGTCCGTCGTGCACGCTTTCCGTGTCGCTGCCCGTGGTTGCTCGCGTACGCCGGGTTTCGACACCTTCTTTTCGTCGCTCCTTTCCCGCGTTCGCGCCGGGCGTCGGTCTCGGGAGCCGTGATTTTCCGCTTGTGGTGCGAGGTCTCATTCTTCCCCCTTTCGTGGAGGCACGCCATTGCTGCGGAGGCGGCACGCGATCCCTTATTACGTGTCACGGGGTCGGCGTGTGGCTCTAGGGCAAGCGAGACGATGCGGTCCGGAGCGCGACAGGAAAACGGCTGGCCCGGTGGCGCGGCTCCGCCTTTTCTGCGTGCCACGACCTATTTTTCGTCGTTCCTCGTCGCTGCCCCTCCGGCTTATCCTCGTCGTTTTCTCGTTTGCGTTGGGGAGCCGTACGGGCGCAACCTCAGCAGCGTCTCGCTCTCGTCCGAGCCGCGAGAGCGACCGTCCCTCAACGACCCATCCTTCCTGCGCTGATAGACGGCGCCTGGGGTGATCGTACATCCCCTTTCGGTGGGGCAGAAGGGGTTCTGTGTGGGACAAGGGGGCGCCTGCCGTCGACGGCGGCGCGCGTGCTCGAAGTAGGAGGGGGTCGGTTTGCGGCGGGCCTCTTGGGATGGAGCACAGCTCGGGGTACCATGCGGGCCACGTGCGGGCGTGGTGGCGTTTCGCACTCGACCCTCGTCGGCGGGGCGGCATACGTGGCGGTTCTTACACCGGGCGAGCGCACTGTGCGTACGTTGTAGGATATGCTGCAGAATGACGGTTGGCGCACGTCGGGCGCGTGTTCCGCCGTTTTCTGAGGTGGCTTGTAGAGCCCTCGTCCTTCGCTCCCTGAACCCTCACCAGCACCGTCGACGGTAGCCAAACTCCGGCTCCACTTTGCGCTGTCCCAGTCCTCCCCCCGACAGTCCCGACCGATCATCTCCGCTCCGTGCTATCGGCCGTCCTATCATGGCCGACTCGACCTCTCCTCCTCCTCCGCCGCCGCCCGCTGGCGGTGGCAAACCCGTGGCGGCGGGCGCGTCCGTCGTCGCGATTCCCTTGCCGCACGGGGTCGGGTCATCGAGCGCGTCCCCTGGATCGCAAGGGGACGGCATCGCTCTGACCCGTCCGACCCCGCCGGCTCCTCCGGCTTTCCAGAAGTCCCGTTCCCGCTCCACGACCGTCTCCGTGGAGCTGGTGGCTCCTCCCGTGGGGCCACCCAAACCGGTCATCGCGTTCCATCCGGCTACCCAACCGACCCCAGCAGCCGTCGTCCTTCCCGTTGCCCGTCCGGGCGTCGCGCGCGGCTCTGCCGCCCTCGCGGCGGTGGGGGCGGCTCGTGTTCCCGACGGTGCATCCTTCGGCCGTCGTACCTCCGTACCTCACCCCTCTTCCTCCGGCCGGGAGGGGGAGGTGGCCTCAGCCACGCAGTGGTTCGGGGTCCCGTCTTCCGATGTCCCACTGCTCTCTGTCGACGAGCTGCAGTACCCTTGGTCACGCCGGGGCCGTTCCGGGATCACCTTGGCGGAGGTGATCTCGTGCGGGTGGCTTCGACCCGATCTCGCCCGCGTGTTTAGGGTGTACGAGACGGGCGGCCTCGAAGAAGCGTCTTCGGTCCTTCACGGCTTAATGGCCGAAGGCGGCGGGGTCGGCTACCAGCTCCCGGACGAGCTGCCTGGCGACCGTACATTTGCGTACAGCGTGGCGGAGGTCATTTACGTTGATCGTATGGGAGCGCTCCTGGCCGGGTCGGTGCAGGTAGACCCCCGACGCTTCGTGCTGTCAGAGGTGGCGGGACTGTACGTCTCGCCCCGCCCCTACGCCTTCACCAAGCCCCTCGTGGCTCTACAGAAGTCCTCGTGTTCCTTGATGCGGCTATACGCCGTGGGTTTCGCTCACCACGACTGGTCCGCCTACAGGGGAGAGAACGAGGCGGACGGTCGTGTCGTCCCATCTGCCGCCTTCGCGTCCGGGTTGTCGGTTGGTGATTTTCCCGCTCTCCCCTTAGTCGTGCAGGAGAGCTTTCCGTCGTTGGGGGTACACCCATTGCTGCCT
The DNA here is from genome assembly GCF_000350225.1 of Chondrus crispus. Classification (NCBI taxonomy): domain Eukaryota; phylum Rhodophyta; class Florideophyceae; order Gigartinales; family Gigartinaceae; genus Chondrus; species Chondrus crispus. Next base: position 39,286 of record NW_005179206.1, read on the forward strand.
CCCATTCTGAAACATTTTGGCATCGCGTGCGCCGATCCACAGCACCCAGCCCACCCACGGCTCGCGTACAACTATGAGCGCGAGTGGGCGTGGTCCGTGTGCTGCGCTTTCATGTCGGAGGTGTGTATGAACAAGCGTGCGTTCGTGCAGCCCGTCCCCACGGTCACGTTCGTGGGGCGCGTCGCGTCGGGCCTTCCCGACGTCGCACTGCATCCATCCGACGTCGGCTCTGCTCACGTCCCGTGGACGTTCAGCCATGCCATTAGCCTCATGGGCCGGGTCGGAGAGGTCAGTCCTCTGAACCACCGTTCGTGGATGGACTATACCACAGGCGCCCGTAGCTCTTTCCTGACGTACGAACCAACCATGGACGCCTTCGCCGCACGTCCCCGTCCCGTGCCCCCGGCCGTCGGTAACGCGGAAAGGAGGGGAGGGGTTGGTTCCGAACACCGGCGTGGACGTCGGAAGCGCTACCGGGACCTCGACGCCGTGGGCGGAGACTCCGTTGGTGTCGCCCTGTACCCCTCTCGACCGACGCGGGGTGCCGATCACGACCCCGCAGGTGGTCCTGTTCCTTCAGACGCTGTCGTTCCTGTCCCACCACTCGACGCGGTGAGGCAGGGCGCGCCCCGGGGGCGCCGCATACGTGAGCTGGTGCTCCCCCACGAGGAGCTGATGGTCGCCCCCAAGGTAGTGCTAGCGTTAGGCGTTGCCAGCCGGCGAGCTTGGACCGTAGGCGGGTTGGTCGATACCCTGGCTGAATGGTTCCTCACTCGGAGTGATGAAGCGCGCGGTCTACGTGACGACCTGGCAACGCGCTCCGCGGAACTGCAGCGGGTGAACCGGGAGCTAGTGTCCGTGCGCGAGGCGTCCGAGCGCCAAGCCGCGGCCTACGAGCGGGCGGTGTACGATCGCGAACGCTACCGGTGCGAGCGCGACCGCTTGCGTTTGGCTCAGTCGGCGCCCCTACCAGCTGGTGGCGTTCCTCACGGTCCTGCTACCACTACCATCCGTGACCCGTACGCCGCGTACGGGTCTGACCCTCGCCCGTCCCGAAACTGGGCGAGCGGTGAGAGTATGACTCGTGTCACAATGCCCTCCTTGGCGGACATGGACGCCGAATTGCCCCGGCACCCGGGGTACTGTCCTCCGAACAACCGTGGGTCAGGGGCCCGCGTGCCCTCAAACGACGCGAGCGGCTAACCGCGCGGTCTGGTATTCAACCGCGCGGGGCCCTTCACCCCTCCGTCAACGAGACTATGGAAAAAAAGGGGGGGGGGGCGTTGATTCGTCGCCGGGTCACAGTAAAATTGCTTCCCTGGTTACGTGTTCTTTGCGTAGGTCCTCTTCTTCCCATTACCCTTCATGCCCTCGTTGCTTAGTACCCCCTTTCGTACACGTACATCAAGGCAGACGCTTCATCCGTCCTCGGCCAGCTGTCCAAATTACTACTGTGTAGGGGTATTGGTGTTTCCAATTAGCCCCCCTCCCGGCGGCGTTCGTTTTCGGGGAGCGATCGTTTGGCATTTTTCCCGGGGCAAACTTCGCCGCTCCTCCTTAGCGGGACCTCCCCGGCTTGTGGAGAGGGTCAATCCTGAGTCCTTGGCCGATCTGGACTGCTCCTGCTCCTCGGTTCCCTACGACCACCCCCGTTTTCTTACCTTCCTTCCTGGTGCGCGGCGAGCATCCCTCTGGCAGCCCACCATTTCCCTCGTAGAAGTCGTACGCTTTGCCGTCTATATCGTCACCGACGACGCCCCCCCTCCGCGCGTTGGTATCCTCCGTGGCCAAGCTGGGGTCGACAGGTTGTTGGAGGGCTCTCCAGGTCCTGCCCGTGATGGGCATGACGGGGCGGTGGAACGTGCAGCGGAGGCCGCCGTCACGGCGCACGGCCTACTTGGCCGTCTCGTCGCACGTGACAGCACTGCGCGGGCCGCGAAGCGTTCTCTTGGTTGCTCACCGAGGTCGTCAGGGCGGGCCGACAGGAGCATGGAGACGTAGAGCGCGAGGCAGCGCAGGGTTGGGGAGTGCGGTGCGTGTTTGTGGTCGTAAACTGGCGAGCTGAACTCCTCCTATTGCACACGGCGTGCAAGCGCCCTGTACGACAGCGGTTTGCGCACGGTGCTGTCCCTCAGGGGTTCCTACCTGAATTTTCCTGGCGAGGGACGGACTCGCTCATCCCCCTCCCTGTCTCCTTTTTCGCGCCCCTCGCCATTCGGGGGCGAGGGCGCGGACGCGAAACACATGTCTCCTTCTTCGCGCCCCTCGCCCTTTGGGGGCGAGGGCGCGGACGCGAAACACGCGTCTCCTTCTTCGTGCCCCTCGCCCTTCGGGGGCGAGGGCGCGGACGCGAAACACGCGTCTCCTTTTTCGTACCCCTCGCCCTTCGGGGGCGAGGGCGCGGACGGGCAACACGCGCGGAGCGGGGAAAGAAGGCCGGTGTCGAACAGGCTTCCTGACCTGTATTGGGATCGGCCCAGGGGTTGTGCGCGGTGTCGGTGCGCAACGAGCCGAGTCGGGGTGTCGCACCGCGTTCTACCACTATGACGTCGTCACTTCATTAGACGCAACAGGCGGCGGTGGTGATTCGTACAGTATCCCGCGGGGCATTGCGTGTCTCGTATGCCGACGTGCGTACGTTCGCTCACGTGAGTTGCCCTTTTTTTCGATTAATTTTCCGTTAATTTTTCCATTCCCGTGGTGGCGGATTGACACCGAGCGAGGGGGGGCGCTGCGTGGGGTTGCCGCACTGTACGACAAGTGTCCCCATTTCTTCTCATTTTTCACACCTCATCCGCCGGTAGTGCTGTCGAGACCGGGTCGGGGGTATGACAGTGTAGTTTTCTCCTTGCCTCAATTTTCGCGTATTAGCCGTTGGCGGAGTTGCTCGTTGTCTCATCCGGGACCCCCATTCTCACGAGCCACAGTGACTCTCGGTCTCTACACCGCGCGTTTCAGCTCCTCTCCACTATTATTCCAAGGGCTCCCGTGATTCCGTTGGGGTTGCCTCAGTCGTTGGACCTCCCCTCGCCGCGATGATCGGACTTAACGGAACGTCCGGTGACTCTGTTCGGCGGGGGGGTGTCCGACCTTTCAGCTCCGGAAGGGGGTACTCGACTCCCCTTCGAGCTCTGCGTCCTCGTATCGTCGGTCATTGCGGGGTCGAGATCCTTGCTGGCAGTCCGCACTGCCTCGCCTTTGCGTCGTGCGTCCTTGGGTTTTGGGAGTCAAATACGGCTTGACTTCTGTGCGGTCCTCACGTCAACCGTAACGAAGCGGTTGAGGGCCCCCTTCTCAAGCGTGAACGTCCGCGTTCACGTCAGACGTGAGGTTCCTGCCGGTGCGTCTCCGGAGGCGCTGGGCGTAACGAGACACCAACTCCTCCGGAACGTGAGTCCGGGCGGTCCATGTGGGCGTGTCGTAATCCGCCCACTTGATGAGGAACTCGATTGTTCCGTCCTCCATGGCTCGATGCCGGAGTAATCGTTCCACAGCATACTGCGTGCCCTCGGTGACCTTGTCGGCAAGGTCGCTTGGGGTTGTTGTACTCGCCCGTGGCGCGCCCGTCGGTGGTGGCGCGTACACGCAGCGGTCTGCGGAGACGCGCTCGGTGACACCATCACGATCGATCGTGATGGTTCGCCGGTCGTTGGCGAGTATGCGGTATGGCCCAACGGCGGGCGACGCGAGTTTGTTAGACGTCTTTGCCCCATCGGTAGGGTTCAGGTAGACGTAATGACCTGGCTTGATACGTGCGTTGAGCCGTCTGACGCGCTTATCGAAGTCGCGCTTGTACCGAGCCTGCGTCCGGCGCAGGCTCCCGTACGCCTTCTGGATCGTGTCGTCCAACGTCTTGAGGAACTCAGAGCGCGCGTTGCCCCTGTCGGACGGGGGCGCGTCACCGTCGGCTCTACGTAGAGAGAACTCCGGCGGGGGTCGGCTGAGGACGAGCTCGAAGGGCGTGGTACTCGTCGTACGATGTACGTGGGAGTTGTACGCGTACGTGAGCGGCCCCACGTACACGTCCCAGTCGTCCTGATGTTCGCCGACGTAATTCCGTAACATCGAAGCGATCGTCCGGTTGTATCGCTCGACCTGCCCGTTCGTCTGGGGGTGGTACGCCGAAGTGTACAAGTTCGTCACCCCCAGGACACGGCACGTGCTGTGGAAGAACTTCGCGTTAAACTGTGGTCCGTTATCCGACAGTAGCGAGCGTGGGACACCGTATTTAAATACCCACGCGTCGCAGAACGCGACGGCTACTGTGTACGCGGTTACGGTCGGCAGTGCCACAACTTGAGTCAGCTTGGTGAAACGGTCCGTAACTACGAGAAGGAACCGTTTCCCTGCCTTTGTCTTGGGTAGCGGTCCCAAGATGTCGATGGCGAGGCTCTCAAGCGGCCGTGTTGCCAGAAACAACTTCAAACGGTTGAGGTGTTTCCGCAACTTAACACGGTTCATCGCGCATGTTCGGCACCCTCGCACCGTAGCTGCGACATCTGCAGCGAGATGGGGCCAGTAGTACTCGCGACGGAGCGCGAAGTACATACGGTTCTGGCCCGGGTGCCCCGCGATGGTTGGTGTGTGGCAAAGCTGGAGAAGCCGAGCCCGTAGCGTCCGTGGCACCACGACCTGCACGATGTCAGGGTCGAAGGGGTGTCTCCGTTTGAGCACCCCGTGGTCGTCCTCGAAGAACGCAGAGTCCCGGGACTCTGACTGTCGTGCCAGTACGGTCTGGCAGAAGTCATCCACGCGTTGCTCTTCGGCTATCTCCTCTAACGTAAGAGGGGCCGGAAGGTCGTCCTGCGGAGGGGCGACCGTGGAGGCGGGCGCGCCAACTTCGGGTTGTTCGGCGCGCTCGATGTCGACAGCGTCGAACTCGTCGTTCTCCTCCCAGAACGAGGTTGGTCCTTCAAGAGCGGGGGCCTCGTCGTCGCCCCTCGGCTCGTCGCGCGTACGGACGCGCGACCCTCTTCCCGGTCCGGCTTGGTTCCTTGTTGTCACGAAGACATGGACGGCCTTGTGATCGCAGCTCGCGGTACAGACGTGGTCCGCGAGCTCGTCCGACATGTCACGGACGGTCGTACCCGCATCGAAGGTGGGAATGTCGTCATCCACCTCGACGACTGGGCGAGGGTCGTCGGTGACCCTTGGCGACACGAGGCGTGACAGGGCATCGGGCACCTGGTGCACGCGCCCGGGGTGGTACTGGATGGTGAAGTCGTATTCCGCCAACCGCAGTCGCCACCGGGTAAGCCTTCCGGAACTCTCCGTGAGGGACATAAGCCATCGGAGGGCATCATGGTCCGTCCGGACGATGAACTTGGTACCTTCGATGTACGGCCGTAGTGTGCGGACGGCCCACACTACGGCAAAGCATTCGCGCTCCGTCGCGCTATAGTTGCGCTCACTATCGGACAGTGAGTACGACCAATACCCCACGGGGCGCCAGTCGTTGGCGCCTTCGTGTTCCTGGAGCAACGTACAGCCCAGTTGATAGGCACTAGCATCCGTGTCGATCATGTACGGCCGACCGTACCGCGGCAATGCCAGGATCGGCGGTGAAATCATCCGCTCCTTCAACGCCTCGAACGCTTGAAGTTGCAGCTCGGTCGGGTCGTCGAAGTTGGGGTCCGCGTCCTTGCGCGTCATGTCCGTTAATGGGCGCGCAATCTTCGCGAACCCCTTCACGAAGCGGCGGTAGACGTTGCACGCTCCGAGGTACGAGCGCACCTGCGTCAACGTCCTCGGAAACGTGAACGTCTTGAAGGCGTCCGCCGCCGCTTCGGCGACGCTCAGCTTGCCTGGGGAAATGACGTGCCCCAGGTAGTGCACCTTCGGTTGGAAGAAGCTACACTTCTTGAGCTTGAGGGAGATTCCGGCGCTCCTCAGCAAGCTCAAGACAGTGTCGAGATGCTTTGCGTGTTCTCCGTGCGTACGGGAGAACACGATGACATCATCCAGATAAACGAGGCATATCTGCCATCAGACGCCAGATAGGATGATGTCGAGGGCACGTTGGAAGGTGGCCGGTGCCTCTTTTAGCCCGAACGGCATACGCAAATGGCGAAACGTTCCCATATGCGTAGTGAACGTGGTCTTGTCCCGGTCTTCCAGAGCGACGGGGATCTGCCAATAACCGGAATTGCAGTCCAACGTCGTAAAGACGGCTGCATCTCCGAGCGAATCGATGCAGTCGTCCATCCGGGGCAGCGGATACGAATCCGCTGCCGTCTTTGCGTTGAGACGCCGGTAGTCCACGCAGAACCGAAGAGAGCCATCTTTCTTCGGTACCAGCACCACGGGGGACGCCCACTCGGTGCTGGCAGGTTCGATTACCCCTGCGTTCAACATTTTGTTGACTTCCTTGGCGACCATCTCACGCATAGCCGGCCCCTTTCGGTAGGGCATTGAACGTATCGGCTTCGTACCCGGTTCGAGGGGAATGCGGTGTTCGGTCGCTCGGATCGTTCCGAGCGCCCCGCTCCACAGACTCGAGTGCTTACGGAGCATCTCGAGCACGTGGCCCCCGAACTTGTCATCATCGATGTATGACAAGTCGATTTCTTTTTCCCAATCCTCCGGCGGATTTTCGGGATCCTTTTTAGAGACAGGTGCAGTGCCCCCTTCCGGCGGCGGGCACTTCGCCGGTCGGCCGTCCGTACCGGCTCCTCTCTTCTCAACGGTTGCCCCCTGGGCGGAGCCTGGTCGACCAGCTCCTGCCGTTCTGACTTGATCGGTCAAGTCGGTGAGGTGTAGCGCGTGCGCGATCCCCTCCGCGATGCGACGTTCGGGCGTCAAGATCGCGAGGGGGTTGCGCTTCGCGTATCCCACGACGGTGTGCTTCGGAAGCCGCCTTTCCTGTCGCGAAAAGTTCGCGACGATGACGTCGAAGGTCTGGTTCGGCAGGACCTCGACGACGCCGTTCGTCAGCCTCACTCCATGTCGATGTTGGAGTGACGGCTTCGGCTCTATAAGCACGAGTCCCCTTCCCGTCGTCGTAACGCGCACACGGGCCTGCGACCTCGCGGGAATGGTAACCCAGCGGGCGATTCGGATCGCCTGCGGGGCTTCGTCGCGTGCGTCAGCCCGGCTTGTCTGACGTCCGTGCCGCCTGGTTGGGGGAGTCGGCTCCCCCTTCCCGTCGACGATGGCAACGGAGCCACCTTGGCGGAGCTCCAACCGTTGAGTTTCGATTTCGATACTTCGTACGTGTGCATCGATGAAGGCCGTACCAAGGAGAACCGGCACGGCGAGCTGGGCCGCCACGACGAACGGAACTCGGAACGTCGTGTTCCTCAACCGCACGGCCAGGCGTACGACGGCCGAGAGCTTAAGCGGGTTGCTATTCGCGCCTGCCAATCGGGGCAGTGGCGCGTCGCGGATGACGTACCGCGACCAATCGGGAGGAAGGTCGGCCTTCCTCACCAGATTGTACCCCGAGCACGTATCAACGGCGATCGTGCGGGGCTTGAAGGCATTTCCCTGCGTAGCTATCGAGCCGAGGACGTTGTAAATCTTCGACGTCATAAGACAAATGACGCCGTCGACCACCTTCGGCGTGCCCGGCTCGGCGAGATCGTTCCGCCTGGGCCGCCGGCGCCGGTTCCGACTTCTCTTCCGCGTCCTTCGGCCTTGGTCGCGGGGCGCCCTTCGGTCGGCCGCGTCCCAGCGACAAGTTGCGTTCGTACGCGGCTTGAATTCTACTGGCGGCCCCGGGTCCCCCTGGGTCGGGCCGCTGGCGCGTTCGATGCGCTTCTTGTTAGGCACTTGGCTCACGGTTTCCACAGTGCCTTCCTCCATGGGCGCCGGGCTCACGGTTGCCTCAGCGTCTTCGTCCTTTCGCACCGAGCTTACGGGTGTCTCGGTGCGTTTGTGTGGGGTTGAGGGAAATAATATCGGTAAACATTCCCCTCCCCCGCCGGGGACAAATAGGGGCGGGTCAAGGTTGGTTTGACAAGACGGTTCACGCGACCGCGCGAACGTAACCGTCTTTACGGGGTTTTCGAACTACCCGAGCTGTCAGTGCTACTCGCTTGGCTATCGTTAGCTAGCGCGTCGACGGGCCCCTGGCCGCGCGGATGGGGACGGTTTCCCCATCCCGACTGGCCATCTTCTACGAGGTAATCGGATACTTCGTGGCCTTGGATTGCAACGTCCGGCCGTTGCAATATTCGAGGGGCGGAGAGAACGGGCTCCCCTCCGCCTCCTTCCATGGGCTGGGGATGCGTCTCACCAGCCCAATCTTGGAGGTACATGATGGCGTTCTGTACCCCTTGGGGCAACGGGGGTCGGCCCCTAATGGTAGGTCAGCGGGGCGAAGGGGATTCGAAGGACGGTTGATGAGGTGAAGTTGAAGGATTGGGTACCGATTTACTTTGAGTCGCCAACTTCTGGCACTACTTATACACTTCTGCAATCTTCTAGAACTCTACTACCAAACACTACGACACACATACTACAAATGTATTGGCTCTAACACATGTGCCCGTCTTGCTACTCAGCCAAACTGGCGATGGCCCAACAAACAGAACAGAAAACCGCCTTACGAATTAGCACTGTCATGACGGAGAAATTAGTAAGGCAGTACAACAAAGCACAGCAAAGCACAAATTCCCTTACTATTCCAAATCCAGCGTGGCACAAATTCGTAAGGCACGTTTACAGCTCACACGTTGCCTTACGAATTCAAATCAATCCTGCAAGGACTGTTTACAGCGCACACGTTGCCTTATGAATCTGAATCTCTCGTGAGGTCCTGTCCACTGTCAATTACAACAGTGCACATTTTGCCTTACGAATTGAAAACTCGCGCAACGGGATCTTTGTGTCCTGCTGTAGCCGTGCTGCACTCCATGGACGCTGTAAACCTTTGGCACGTGCCAGGCACCCGCCACCAAGGTTCTACACTTTGTCTGTAAGACTGCAGGCGTACTGTACGCGTCCGACAGTGTAATGAGGACATGTGTCCAGGTCATACACGTGTCGGGCGAAGAAAATGAAACATGCTCAGATTGTACAGTACACCGCAACTGTGTACATATTTCACACGTGTACAGGTTGAAAACCAAACTTGCTCCTGAAGTACTGTAGAGTGCAACCGTGTACAGAAATCACACGTGTACACGTTGAAAATGAAACTTGCTCAGCTCGTCACGCGGAGTGCTTTCGATTTTACACGTGTCATACCTGTCGTCGTGTGTCATGCATATCAGCATGTGGTCGTAGAATTACAACAGCCCCGGTCTCCTCGCCCATCTCGACGGGGATATCGCGTATCCATCCGACGAGGGTCACGTCGATCCCTTTGATCGGTCCCGGGATATCGGTACCCGCCTTCACGAGGGGCAAAACGGACGCCCCCACCCGATCGGCTCGGGTCACCTCGACGCGGGCCTCGGTCTGCCGGCGTAGACTGCTGGATGAGATTGCGCATTCCGGGGCGCGTCTCCATCTGATAGCGGTAGTTCCTGTACGCCGTGAACTGACGTTGCTCAGGCGACAGGAACGGGCACGCGTACATGGCGTGGCCGTACGTCCGGCACAGCCAACACATGTACGCGCTGCCATCGGTCGACGCGAAAGTCGCCGCGTGGCGTGCCTCCTCATCGGTGAGTCGAGGCACGTTAGGCAGCCCGCGGTCTCCTTCTCGACGGGAGATATCCAGCTCGGCCATGTTGTGGTTCGGACCACCCGTGGCCCTCGGCGTGTGTGCGAACGCCGTTGCGAAGCTTCCGGTCGAGCCGGTGGAAGCTGGCGTAGGGGGTCGGCCCCCTGCCCGGTCGAAGCCTTGCGTGATGAGGACAGGGTCGGCCTGCCACTCATCTTCTCCAATGTGGAGGGCGGTCGCCGGCGAACTCGTTCCGTGCGACCTTGGAGTTCGGACTCCCTTCGCTGCTGGCTTTGGGTCCGGCAGCGGCAACCCGCGACGGGCGCGGTAGGTTGTACCCTCGGCCGTTGCGATACGGCGAATCGTTGAGAGTTCGATCTTCTGTTGTCCGGGCAACCTTTGCATCGTCTCTGCCACTGCGGCCCGGGTCGCAGTGGACAGCCCACGCACGAAGTAGTGCGCGAGAGCTTGCTCTGAGAACACAGCCGTGCATCGGACCGCGGCGGATTCCAGCCGGTCTGCGAACGTGTTCTCGGTTTCGTGAGGAAGCTGTCGCGCCGACGCGACAGCGTCAAACGCTTCCCCCAACACGTTGTCGGTTAGGTAGCGTTTGATAAATTGGTTGACGAGGCCAGGCCAGCTCGTGTCGTCGTGGAGCTGGCCGGCGCGGAGGCCGCGCATGGTGTAACTCGTATACAACCGCTCCGCGTCCCGCTCGAGGAAGTGAGCGAAGACACGGATTGCCACACCTTCGGTCAGGTGCTGGGCATTGAAGGTTATCCGGATATCCTTCAGAAACGGGAGCAACTGAATCGCGTCAGTACCGTCGAAGCTCTTCATCGTGGGACGGAGCCCACGGCAGCGTTGGACGTACTTCGCGATCCGTCCCGCGTCACCCGAGGTAACGAGCCTCGAGGTGTTGTCCAACCGATACATGCGGTAGTTGGCGACTGCGCTGAACTCCTGTATCATGGTGTGGACGGGCTCGAGCCCGGGTTCGGCGGGGCCCAACGTTCCGAACGGCGTGACGGGCAACGTTCGGACGTCGACGGGGCCGGGATGCGCGGTAAGATCCGCTGGCTAGTAGCAGCCCCAGCGAGGATCGAAGGGGAGAATCGGTTCCCCTGATCCGCGGGCGACTCCTCCACGGCCACGGTCGGGTTCGTCCGGTACCCGTCGGGACTGCGGCATGCTTCCGGATGCATACGGCAGGGCTTGAGTCTCGGACGCGAAGTTCGCGTCCGCTGTCAGCTTGATGTCCTCCGCCCTCCGACTGGTGACGGCTCCAGTCGGGGGCCACTCCTGCGCTCCGGATGCGCCCGGAGGAACAGTGGCACCGGGCCCACTCGAGGGGGCTCCGGGCGGCCTCTCGGCCGAGGTCTGTTCCATATCACGGGCACGGCGGCGCGTTGAGTTGAGCTCCGCCGCCATGTGCGCGAACGCTCCCATCTGTTCGGCTGATGGGAAGGGTTGTGGGTCGCGTCGGACCCCGGAGTTTGCACTCGCGGGTCGACCCGCAACGTCCATGGCGGGGGAATCGATGCGCGCCTCTTCGACCAGTACCAAACGGGACTGTAGCTGGTCGACGAGAGCGCGCAGGTTCTCCAAGGACTGAGTTACGCGCTCAAACCTTCCTTCGCGGAGGGAGCGCAACTCATCCATACAGCGGGCGTAGACGCTGTCGGAGACGTCGATACGGAGGGATGTTCGGACATCTTCGATATACTCCGCGGTGCGATCGTACATCGCGCGAGCGCGTCCTTCGGAGAAGTCGAGCGACGGTTCGCGGTCTCGGGGACCAGCGTCGCCGTCGCCGACTCGGACGCGGAGCGCGGCCTCTGGCACATCGGCGGGCTCCGAGCGAATCGAAGTGGGATATTCGCCACTCATCTCGACGCGTACGGACGCGGAGGTAAACGATAGTCTTCTCGGTTCGATCGTGAGAGTCTTCTAGGTCGGGAGACCACTGTAGTATAATCACCCCCAACGACGAGGGGGGTGAGTACTGACAGTTCGGGAAGACTCCGATCGGCGGGAAGACAGAAGCACGGCCCACCCACGGTACCGAGCACGGGCTCGAGGTAGCGGTGGTAGAGCGGGATCGGGGAGGACGCGCGCACGCGCGAGCGGTTCTACGCCTCGACGCCCCGGAGCGGTACTGGGTGACGATCCAGCACCGGCGGGCGGAGGCGGAGCCGGCTCGTGGGCGTGCTACGCGCGTCCTCAACCCGCGCGCGGTGCTACTCCTAGGTAAAACGGACGGAAGTACCTAAAAGTAAGCGGGCGGACCAAGGTGGAGGATCCTTGACAAGTCCGTGCTTCTCGTCCTCCACCGCCGGCGGTCCGCTCATATTTAATGTACATTGTAGTCTATCATAACTCTACAGTAGTGCTGGTCGACCGACACTGTAACGCTGTCAGCCGTCGGGGCTGACAGTCCACGTGTAGTGCGCGTCCCGTACACGTGGAGGACACGTGTGTGCACGCGTAGCTGTAAGGCTCGTGCCTTACTGTCGCTGATCTAATCCTAATCTAATTTCCGAATTTCCGTTTGGGGTTATACCACAGGGGCCACAAACATCAGAGTGAACTAAGTCTAGACAGAAGTATGCCCGCCTCGAGGACCGCTATTTTGGGATCACAGATCGAGTGGCTTTGCCGTAGACGCACGCAGAACATTTTTCAGAGATGCAATCATTGTCAGTATTGTTGATTTTGTTAGCCTCATTACCAAGTAGTTTGACTCTACTGGAAGGTCAGCGGGGCAAAGGGAAATCGAAGGACGGTTGATGAGGTGAAGTTGAAGGATTGGGTACCGACTTACTTTGAGTCGCCAACTTCTGGCACTACTTATACACTTCTGCAATCTTCTAGAACTCTACTACCAAAGAATACGACACACATACTACAAATGTATTGGCTCTAACACATGTGCCCGTCTTGCTACTCGGCCAAACTGGCGATGGCCCAACAAACATAGCAGAAAACCGCCCTACGAATTACCACTGTCATGACGGAGAAATTAGTAAGGCAGTACAACAAAGCACAGCAAAGCACAAATTCCCTTACTATTCCAAATCCAGCGTGTCACAAATTCGTAAGGCACGTTTACAGCTCACACGTTGCCTTACGAATTCAAATCAATCCTGCAAGGACTGTTTACAGCGCACACGTTGCCTTATGAATCTGAATCTCTCGTGAGGTCCTGTCCACTGTCAATTACAACAGTGCACATTTTGCCTTACGAATTGAAAACTCGCGCAACGGTATCTTTGTGTCCTGCTGTAGCCGTGCTGCACTCCATGGACGCTGTAAACCTTTGGCACGTGCCAGGCACCCGCCACCAAGGTTCTACACTTTGTCTGTAAGACTGCAGGCGTACTGTACGCGTCCGACAGTGTAATGAAGACATGTGTCCAGGTCATACACGTGTCGGGCGGAGAAAATCAAACATGCTCAGATTGTACTGTACAGTGCAACGGTGTACATATTTCACACGTGTACAGGTTGAAAACCAAACTTGCTCCTGAAGTACTGTAGAGTGCAACGGTGTACAGAAATCACACGTGTACACGTTGAAAATGAAACTTGCTCAGCTCGTCACGCGGAGTGTTTTCGATTTTACACGTGTCATACCTGTCGTCGTGTGTCATGCATATCAGCATGTGGTCGTAGAAATACGACAGACTCCACTTACCACATTGTCACGAATCATCGAAGCAATACCTTGAGAATGCACATGTGCAAAGCGCTCATGCCACGTTTGCAGGGTGGCAGCATGTGCAGATCCGATGTCACTGACGATGTCGAGAACGTAAAGTTCTCCAACCAATGTCGCAGTCGCCACTACAGTTGAGCCTCGTCTGATCATGCATTTTCCATTTTCGAACCCAACTTTTAGTCCAAGTTCAGTCATTCGACTGACAGAGAGCAGAGAGAACGAAAAGTCCGGAACGTGCAATACATCCGTCAACTTGCTCGGTTCGATGCTGCCATTCACATTTAACTTCAAGTGAACTATTGAAAATGTGCGACCACATGCTGTTATCTGAAAAGGTCAAAATCGAGTGACACGTGTACATGACTGCACGGTCCGGGCGCTCTTACCCATATCACGACATGACACGTGTAAAATCCCAGATTTTGGGGTTCCGGGGACGAAAGTGGCCTCTCGGAGGGTCATGCAAATTTGCATAGTTTTGCCAAGTGGAACCTTGGCCCGTAGCAGTATAGACTACACAGGAAATACTGCAATTGTATTGGCCCTCAGGTCTAATGCTGCAAATGTATTGGTCGAGCGTTGTCCACGTGTGCGTCATTGGCCTTGTGATGTACTTTAAATGGCCTGTATATGCCATAATTACGTTGTTTTGGGGGTTTCAAGTGGTTTGCCATGGTTGTAATGGGTAATTGCATGGGGCCCCCGGGCGGGACACATGTATACTGTGTACACATGTACACGTCGCCAGGTGGATTCGTGTACGTACACATGTACACGCACGCATCCAGGTGTATGCACATAAGGGTTTACAGTTTTACAGTGTCAGACTGTTTGCGATCCTGCGCGTGTCCGAGTACAGTACATGTGAATCAAAAGTACAACAAGTACTTCTCGCGAGAGGAATACAGTTGTGCGATTATTCTGTGTACGCGTCACGCTGTATGCGAGTCTTGCGTGAGCATGCGCCGTTGCACTGTGCTCTCGTCATGGTGCGCCGTTGGATGCAAGTTCATGACAGTACTCGTGTGATTTACATGTATTCTCATGTGAGTTGTGTAGAAAGTCTGGATGCACATTGTTATAACTTGCCATAATTATCTGACAGTGCTTGGCGAAATTAGTAAGGTGAGAAAGAAGGATACGTATGGCGATTGTGATATGAAAGACGTTTGCGTTGTTGGAAATAGACAAGTGCCAAGTTGTTCGTTGCACAACAATGAAGTCTGGCATGACTGGATGCAGATTAGTAAGGTGTGAAACAGTTGCATGCATAGGGCCATGGTTTACAGTCATTTGGAATGTGTAGAAATAGTTGTGAGCTAATAGTTACGAATCGATTCGTAAGGTGGAAATCGAACAGTATGGTCGGGCCACAAGAGGACCGCGCTTGGTCGCGCATAGTAGAGTATGGTTTACTGGGAGTCCGAGTAGAGCGATAGTGTAGCACTCGAAGTGTATAAGTATCGCAGGAAAACGGCTTCAAAGTAAACCTCGGCACCAACTCCTTCACTCACACACATCAACCTGCCTTCCTTCTTTCTCTTGCCCCTCCGAACCTACCATTATGAACGTCACCACGGCCGGCAACCTTTGCACTAGCCTTGGTTCCCATCTGAACAGAGGCGAATTCAAGTGGCTCATACGTTGCAAACAAAGATCGGTCATATGTAATATGAGCTGTACAAGCTGAATCTACGAGCCACGAAGGCAACATCTCCATATCGTTCGTGTGCGAAGCTTTCGACATCAGACATGTGAAGTCGACGCTGTTTACAACCATGTCGGGATCAGGTTTCTGTGTGACAAATGCAGATTGTTTCCGCTGAGACATACGCGGTTTATATCCGCTAGGAGGGGCCGGGCGACGCCCATTCGAATCCTTTCCTCAGCACCGGGTTGCTGTATGGCCTGTATGACCGCAGTTCGTGCATTTGTAATCGTTTATGTCCCGATTGTTCGGGGCACGATCAACCAGAGCCGATGTCTGTGAGGAGCTAGACTTCATGTCTGCTCGTTGCTCTTCCTGCAGCAGACGACTTTTCACAAAGTCCAAACTGAATATCTTTTCCTCATTACCGAGAGCATCAAGTGCAACGATGAGAGCCTCGAAACGGGCAGGCAGACCGTTGAGCACTGCCATGGCCATCTCCTTATCATCGATGTTTATGCTCATTGACTGGAGAATGGCTGCCAGCTGCTTGTCACGGTTGATGTATGCAAGCACCTTTTCACCGGAAAGCATCTTCACAGTGTAGAACTCACGACGTGCAGCTAGTTTGTTCAGCAAAGTGTGCCTCTCAAACACGTTGACAATAGCTTCTCACATCTCATGAGCAGTGTCAACATCACGTACATGCTCAAGATGCTCATCTCATAGGGAGAGACCAATTAGTGCTTTAGCTTTACTGTCACCTCTGATCCACTTCTTACGCTCTTCCGCGCGTTCCTCACTTGGAACTCTTCCCTCAACGATGTATTGGTCAACATCACGTAGAGCAAGCAGAAGTTGTATTTTCTGCTTCCACACGTAGAAGTTGGAGTCCGTCAGTTTGTCGATTCTGATGAATCCTCCTCCTCCTTGATCTTCCATTTTAGTGCAAATAAACTTCAAGTATTCGAAAATCCGTTCGGGGATCCCAAGCCGTTAATCGATTGTCAACACAATGGCAAGCCCACCCGTCTAAGAAGTTCGATATGATTACTATGAAGTTGCACTAGGAGAAATTTGCGAACAGATATGTGAATTTATTTGGATGAAATCCCTAACTATTCTGTTCACAAACTACCTTCAAGTGTGCGGCACCGTTCTCGTGGCACTTCAGGTGCCCGTGAGACTCAAAGACGCGATTGCAAGGGATACAACGCGGAGTCTCCTTAGCGTTGGCAACTTGAATGCGATGAGACCTAGACTGAATGTGGTCGTAAAAGGCCTTCGCACTATTGCCACTAACGCCGCACACTTTACAATACCGCTTATACCGCGGGCACACCTTACGATTCATCTTGCGCTCACGCTTGAACTGCTTATCCGCCATAACAGCCGCTTTCCGAGCAGAAAGTCGATGCGTAGTTCTCTTTATTGGTGCCGAAACAGAGCGCGGAATACGAGGAATCCAATAAAGTGCGCTACTCGAGGAGGGACCCGGAAGCGCAAGCCGAGGCGAAGGGTATTGAAAATGTGCGACCACATGCTGTTATCTGAAAAGGTCAAAATCGAGTGACACGTGTACATGACTGCACGGTCCGGGCGCTCTTACCCATATCACGACATGACACGTGCAAAATCCCAGATTTTGGGGTCCCGGGAACGAAAGTGGCCTCTCGGAGGGTCATGCAAATTTGCATAGTTTTGCCAAGTGGAACCTTGGCCCGTAGCACTATAGACTACACAGGAAATACTGCAATTGTATTGGCCCTCAGGTCTAATGCTGCAAATGTATTGGTCGAGCGTTGTCCACGTGTGCGTCATTGGCCTTGTGACTATAGAAAGGTCAGCGGGGCAGAGGGAAGAAGGATGGTTGAAGGTTGCTGGTGGTTGACGGGAAAAGAAGTTGATGCCATTTTACTCTTGGTCGCCAACTATTGGCGCTACTTATACTCTTCGAACTACATACAATACGAGCCATTAGGGCTGGTCACGTGACTCTCCTTCTTGCACTCGTTGATAATCAAGTGACTCTCCCTGTTGCACTCTCCGTTGATAATCAAGTGACTCTCCTACTTCCACTCTCGGTTGATAATCAAATGACTCTCCTTCTTGCACTCT
Source organism: Chondrus crispus (assembly GCF_000350225.1). Taxonomy (NCBI): domain Eukaryota; phylum Rhodophyta; class Florideophyceae; order Gigartinales; family Gigartinaceae; genus Chondrus; species Chondrus crispus. The sequence goes on from NW_005179206.1 coordinate 56,383, forward strand.
CGGTTGATAATCAAGTGACTCTCCTGTCTCCACTCTCCGTTGATAATCAAATGACTCTCCTTCTTGCACTCTCTCTTGCTAATAATTTGGGACCGTTTGAGAGTCAATAATATCTGAATGTACTGTACTGTAGATTACAGATTTTAAACTACGATTAATAACCACTGTGGCACATACGTCATACGTGTCACACACGTGTAGGACAAATGTCATACGTGTCACACACGTGTCAAATCGAGAAAAATGAAACATGTTCAGAATGTACTGTAGAGTGCCACGAGGTACATAACTTACACGTGTCAACACCAAAATTGAAACATGCTCGGAAATGAGTGGAAAGTGCAACCGTGTACAAATATGACACGTGTCTACGTTGAAGACCAAATATCCTGAGAATGCTCTTGCAAGCATTTTAGGTTTCGTCGACGTACACGTGTAATATCTGTCAGGCTTGGAGTTTAGCACGTGGTCGAAGATTTCCAACACTCCCTCTCGATCACATGCTTTTACTGGACACTGCAAGCCCCAGAAGTTCTACAAACTTCTGGAATAGAATTCGCCCAAGTGCTTTGGTTAAGATATCAGCAGGCATCGAAGTGGTCGGACAATGCGACAAATACACAATGTTTCTCTTAATAGCATCTCATACGTAGTGGTATTTTACATCAACATGTTTGTTGCGACGGTTGATCGATTCATTCTGTGCAAACGAAATCGTCCCTGCATTGTCACACCCCACCATGATCGTGGGATCAGAATCAAGTCCGAGGACATCAGCAACAACTTGACGCAACCAGGTCGCCTCCTTACACGCTTCACATAGTGCAATGTACTCAGCTTCACACGTCGAAGTCGCAACCACAGTCTGTTTCCGGGAACTCCAACTGATAGCTCCACCACAGAACTTGAAAACATATCCGCTGGTCGACTTGCGAGAGTCTGAACAACCGGCCCAGTCAGCATCACTGAAACCGAGCAACTCCAGCGATTTGGATTTATTGTCAAACACGATTCCTAAGTTTCGAGTCCCTTGCACTTATCGCATTACTCGTTTTACACCTGCCCAGTGTGACTCACATGGGTTGGCAGAATGTTGGGAAAGCTTTCCAATGGCGTATGCCAAGTCTGGACGAGTGCCAACCATCAAGTACATAAGGCAACCGACTGCCTCACGATACGGTGCCTTTGTTTCGGAGTCGTTTTCGATAGAACTCGTGGTTTTGCGATCTTGTTCCATTGCAGTCAGAGAAGGGTTACAAGTCGACATTTTAAAACGGTCAAGCACATTTAATGCATACTTAGTTTGAGTGAGACTCAATGTCTTGATAGTGCGATCTCTTTGAATCTCAAGACCAATGCAGACTTTTGCCTCACTAAGGTCTTTCATCTCAAACCGTTTGTTAAGCTCCCCCTTCATCCATTTGATGGCATCGATATCACTACCGGCGAGTAACAAGTCATCGACATAAAGTGCAATTAGCATGATAGTGTTACCAATGCGTTTAATGTAGAGGCACGGATCACTACGTGAAGTCTCAAATCCCAATTCACCGAGTAAGAAATCATCCACTTTGGTATGCCATTGACGAGGTGCTTGTTTAAGACCGTAAAGTGCTTTCAAAAGTTTACACACATGATCACTTTTGCTTTTGTCAACGCAGCCTTCGGGTTGCTCCATGTAGATGTCTTCATCCAAGTCGCCGTTCAAAAACGCAGTCACGACATCCATCTGATGAAGTTCAAGGTCGTAATGAGCAACTAAGGCAAGAAGTAGACGAATAGTCGTAAACTTTATGACAGGGGCATATGTCTCAGTATAGTCAAGACCTTGCACTTGCTGGAATCCACGGGCAACAAGTCTGGCTTTTGCACTTTCAACTATATTGCCATTTGCATCAGGCAGCTGCTTGACATTGAAAACCCATCGAGATGTCAAGATGTTTGACGCCTCAGATCGAGGAACAAGTTTCCAGGTCTGATTCTTAGTCTGTGATGCAAGTTCTTTGTCAATGCTGGTTTGCCAGAATGCAGCTCTAGGACCGTGGGTTGCTTGTTTGAAAGTCTTGGGACCTTCAATAGCGACATGCGCATGTGAAAGAAGAGCAGCTGCAAAGTTGCTCCTCCACCATGATCCGGGAGGTCTACTGATTCGAGACGATCTTCGTACAGCTGGAGTCGGAGTTGGAGGGGTGACATTCGGAGTTTCGACGGGAGGTGATACATCATCTTCATCATTCTCACCTACAGAGTGAGTGTCCTCGTTTTCAATAACCTCCCCTGAAATTTCATCCTCTTCCGACCCAACCTCATTAGCATTTGGGGTATCCGCTTCATTCTCATTGTCGCCACCGAGCAATACAACGCCAACATCAGAGTTGATTGAATCTTTTTCATGTGCAGGAATGTCATGCATCCCACATGTCGATTCATCAAACTTGGCATCTCGTGAAACAACAACTTTACTCAACTCTCCGTCCCAAAGTTTGTATGCTTTACTGCATTGCAAATAACCGAGAAACATCGCTTCACGCGCTCGCAAGACAAGCTTACGGAGCTGTAATTTTGGTAATGTATACCAACACTTTGACCCAAATACTTGCAAATGGCCAACATTTGGAGTTGACTTCATCCAAATGTGATGGGGAGTCGTGTTTATTGAAAATGTGCGACCACATGCTGTTATCTGAAAAGGTCAAAATCGAGTGACACGTGTACATGACTGCACGGTCCGGGCGCTCTTACCCATATCACGACATGACACGTGCAAAATCCCAGATTTTGGGGTTCCGGGAACGAAAGTGGCCTCTCGGAGGGTCATGCAAATTTGCATACTTTTGCCAAGTGGAACCTTGGCCCGTAGCACTATAGACTACACAGGAAATACTGCAATTGTATTGGCCCTCAGGTCTAATGCTGCAAATGTATTGGTCGAGCGTTGTCCACGTATGCGTCATTGGCCTTGTGATGTACTTTAAATGGCCTGTATATGCCATAATTACGTTGTTTTGGGGGTTTCAAGTGGTTTGTCATGGTTGTAATGGGTAATTGCATGGGGCCCCCGGGCGGGACACATAGATGCCGTGTACACATGTACACGTGGCCAGGTGAATTCGTGTACGTACACATGTACACGCATCCAGGTGTATGCACATGAGGGTTTACAGTTTTACTGTGTCAGACTGTTTGCGATCCTGCGCGTGTCCGAGTACAGTACATGTGAATCAAAAGTACAACAAGTACTTCTCGCGAGAGGAATACAGTTGTGCGATTATTCTGTGTACGCGTCACGCTGTATGCGAGTCTTGCGTGAGCATGCGCCGTTGCACTGTGCTCTCGTCATGGTGCGCCGTTGGATGCAAGTTCATGACAGTACTCGTGTGATTTACATGTATTCTCATGTGAGTTGTGTAGAAAGTCTGGATGCACATTGTTATAACTTGCCATAATTATCTGACAGTGCTTGGCGAAATTAGTAAGGTGAGAAAGAAGGATACGTATGGCGATTGTGATATGAAAGACGTTTGCGTTGTTGGAAATAGACAAGTGCCAAGTTGTTCGTTGCACAACAATGAAGTCTGGCATGACTGGATGCAGATTAGTAAGGTGTGAAACAGTTGCATGCATAGGGCCATGGTTTACAGTTATTTGGAATGTGTAGAAATAGTTGTGAGCTAATAGTTACGAATCGATTCGTAAGGTGGAAATCGAACAGTATGGTCGGGCCACAAGAGGACCGCGCTTGGTCGCGCATAGTAGAGTATGGTTTACTGGGAGTCCGAGTAGAGCGATAGTGTAGCACTCGAAGTGTATAAGTATCGCAGGAAAACGGCTTCAAAGTAAACCTCAGCACCAACTCCTTCACTCACACACATCAACCTGCCCTCCTTCTTTCCCTTGCCCCTCCGGACCTACCATTAGTGTTAACTGGCAAAGCCCGTGAAGTAACTCGATTGCGTACATATACTGCAGTGGCAAGAGCCTCTGCCCAGAATCGTTTACTGACCTGTTTATGAGAAAGCATGGAACGGACAAGATCAATCAAGGTTCGATTTAAACGTTCAGCAACACCGTTTTGTTCAGGTGTGTAGGCAGTGGTGAGCTGGTGCTGTGTACCGTTTGAATCCAAATATGACTTGAATTCGGTCGACAAGTACTCTGCCCCTCGATCAGTGCGAAGCACCTTCACTTTGCGACCAGTGTGCGTTTGGGCAAACTGTTCATACAACTTGTATTTTGCAAAGGCCTCAGATTTATTTCGCATCGTGTACACAACAACCCAGTTCGAGTGATCATCTACAAATGTAATGAAGTATCTCGAACCACCAATGGACTGTACTTCGAGCGGACCGCAAACGTCAGAATGTACCAAGTCAAGACAGTTCTGTGCTCGAGACGATGATCGCTGTTTCGGGATTACTGATTGCGTTCCTTTGCCAAACACACATGCAGGACAAACGAGAGAGTGATTGTCAGACTTTCGATTCATTGCTCTGATCACATCGCTTTGACGAACATTGATGCCACTTACCACATTATTGTGAATCATTGATGCGATTCCTTGTACGTTAACATAGGCCATTCGTTCATGTAGCGTCTGCAAGGTAACTACATGAGCAGAGAAAGTTTCATTCATGACATCAAGTATGAATAAATCCCCAACTTGACTAGCTGTGGCACCTAGAGTTGGTCCTGCAGTAACGATGCATTTGTCTTTTTCAAATGACACTTGCAAGCCCTTTGAAACGATTTGGCTAACAGACAGAAGCGAGTATCCGAAATCAGGGACATGCAAAACGTTGGACAATTTGCAAGGATGTGGACTACCATTGACGTTCAACATGAATTCTACCTCACCACGACCAGCGACATTGGCTCTAGCCTTCGTGCCCATCTCGACTGATCCAGATTGCATCTGTTCATAAGTAACGAACAAAGAGCGATCAAATGTAATGTGGGCACTGCAACCGGAATCCAAAAGCCATGACCCTGCGTTCACTGCCTTATTTTCGGGAGAAGAAGTCGAAAGCAGGCATGTAAAGTCGCTTTCAGCAAAGGCAGCAGTAGAAGTTTCATCTCGAGATACGAATGCACTTGGCTTCATGCCGGGGTTGTGGAACCGGAACCCGTCTGGCGGTGCTGGTCGGCGCCCATTCACATCCTTGCTCCAGCAACGTGCTGCGGTGTGTCCATGTCGATTACAGTTCGTACATCTCATATCACGTCGAATAGGCATGCAATTGACAAGTGCAGGTGCGTGGGGTGAAGTAGTAGAAGCGGTCTTCATGCTCTCTCGTTGTTCCTCTTCCAGCAGACGACTCTTCACAAAATCGAGTCCAAACACTTTATCCTCATTGCCAAGTGCGTCAAGTGCAACAATCAAGTTATCGAATCGTGGAGGCAAGCCATTCAACACAGCCATTGCAATTTCTTTATCGTCAATCTCAACACTCATTGACTGCAATCTGGCAGCAAGTTGCTTCACACGATTGATGAACACGAGCACTTTCTCGGATGGGAGCATGGAAACAGTGTAAAAGTCGCGACGTGCGGAAAGTTTGTTGAGCAAAGTGTGACGCTCAAACACATTCAGAATCGCCTCCCATGTCTCTTTCGCACTGCTACACCCTCGCACATGTTGCAAGTAGTCATCAGAAAGCGTGAGTCCGATGACTGCCTTTGCTTTCGTATGACCACGAATCCACTTCCTGCGATCATCTGAGGTCCCATTTTCCGATATATCATCAAAAACGTATTGATCGACATCTCGGAGAGCAAGCAGTAGCTGGATTTTCTGCTTCCAGATGTAAAAGTTAGATGCAGTCAGCTTCTCGATTCTGACCGATCCAGAGCTTTGGTCATCCATTTCGCCCAATGGATGTACCCTTCGAGTATACAAGGTCTTCTGTTCCGGGATCCCAAGCCGTTAACCGATAGTCAACACAATGGCAAGCCCACCCGTATAAGAAGTTTGTAGCCATTACTCGGAAACGTTCTTGGTGCTTGTTCCCGGCGGAGTGGAACAGGCGTATTCTTCTTAAAAATGCCTTAGGGCGCTACCCCTGTATGTCGGCCAGTGCGGGTCTTTCGACTGTGAACTAAATCAAACGTGCCACGAGTAAGCACAACACTTTGCCTGTAGACGAACCAGGACTTTTGGTTACTACCGCGAACGGTCCCTGCAACCGAAATCGGCTTGTCCAAACTTGATACGGTACTGCCTCAGAGGGTCTCCCACAACACAAGAATGAAACTGCCTTCGTCGTACTCGTGTGATTTGTTCACAATCACTCCTTGGGTCACCCTCTTCCGTGCGAACTTAATCAAGGTACGCGACCTTATACACGTATAGTGAGAGGTTCAGTGTTTAGGCACGTATTCTCTTCACCCAGGGGACCGAAGTCGTACCTATAGGGCTAAGACCGAGAGCGTTACCCACACCGCCGACGCCCCTCCCGAAGGCAGAGTGCCGATCGACTAGACCAGTACACTGTGATCCTCCCCGAGGATCAGTGTTTCGTCTCTCGACGATTCTTGGTCGGACCCTCGCTCAAGTCAGATTCCCAATGGCACCAGCCTTGCACCAAGAGCGAGGGTATGTTCCACTGAGGATTTGGCAGTGCGTTGGCCACTAGGGACTTTCTTCCTCCCGACTAGCGGAAGGCTCACCCACAGCTCACACAACGACTGCCACGATTTGTCGTGCAAAACTGCAAGACCACAAAGTTGATTTCCAAAAACTGGGAACTGACGGACCACCAAACTGAAAAATCAGCTGAAACGGTCCTGAAAACGACGGCGAAAACTGAAAAAACTGAAAAACCAAACTCGAAAGCGGAGACTGAAACTGATACCTTCTTCTTCTGCTTGACGAGCTGAACAAACTGATACTTGAACGACGGGGAAACTCGAACTTGAACCAAAACGAGGACAACGATCAGCGTTGAACTGGGCCCATAACCTATAGAAAGGTCAGCGGGGCAGAGGGAAGAAGGATGGTTGAAGGTTGCTGGTGGTTGACGGGAAAAGAAGTTGATGCCATTTTACTCTTGGTCGCCAACTATTGGCGCTACTTATACTCTTCGAACTACATACAATACGAGCCATTAGGGCTGGTCACGTGACTCTCCTTCTTGCACTCGTTGATAATCAAGTGACTCTCCCTGTTGCACTCTCCGTTGATAATCAAGTGACTCTCCTACTTCCACTCTCGGTTGATAATCAAATGACTCTCCTTCTTGCACTCTCGGTTGATAATCAAGTGACTCTCCTACTTTCACTCTCCGTTGATAATCAAATGACTCTCCTTCTTGCACTCTCTCTTGCTAATAATTTGGGACCGTTTGAGAGTCAATAATATCTGAATGTACTGTACTGTAGATTACAGATTTTAAACTACGATTAATAACCACTGTGGCACATACGTCATACGTGTCACACACGTGTAGGACAAATCGAGAAAAATGAAACATGTTCAGAATGTACTGTAAAGTGCCACGAGGTACATGACTTACACGTGTCAACACCAAAATTTAAACATGCTCCGAAATGATGGGAAAGTGCAACCGTGTACAACTATGACACGTGTCTACGTTGAAGACCAAATATCCTGAGAATGCTCTTGCAAGCATTTTAGGTTTCGTCGACGTACACGTGTAATATCTGTCAGGCTTGGAGCTTAGCATGTGGTCGAAGATTTCCAACAGTGATGTACTTTAAACGGCCTGTATATGCCATAACTACGTTGTTTTGGGGGTTTTAAGTGGTTTGTCATGGTTGTAATGGGTAATTGCATGGGGCCCCCGGGCGGGACACATGTATGCCATGTACACATGTACACTTCGCCAGGTGGATTTGTGTACGTACACATGTACACGCATCCAGGTGTATGCACATGAGGGTTTACAGTTTTACTGTGTCAGACTGTTTGCGATCCTGCGCGTGTCCGAGTACAGTACATGTGAATCAAAAGTACAACAAGTACTTCTCGCGAGAGGAATACAGTTGTGCGATTATTCTGTGTACGCGTCACGCTGTATGCGAGTCTTGCGTGAGCATGCGCCGTTGCACTGTGCTCTCGTCATGGTGCGCCGTTGGATGCAAGTTCATGACAGTACTCGTGTGATTTACATGTATTCTCATGTGAGTTGTGTAGAAAGTCTGGATGCACATTGTTATAACTTGCCATAATTATCTGACAGTGCTTGGCGAAATTAGTAAGGTGAGAAAGAAGGATACGTATGGCGATTGTGATATGAAAGACGTTTGCGTTGTTGGAAATAGACAAGTGCCAAGTTGTTCGTTGCAGAACAATGAAGTCTGGCATGACTGGATGCAGATTAGTAAGGTGTGAAACAGTTGCATGCATAGGGCCATGGTTTACAGTTATTTGGAATGTGTAGAAATAGTTGTGAGCTAATAGTTACGAATCGATTCGTAAGGTGGAAATCGAACAGTATGGTCGGGCCACAAGAGGACCGCGCTTGGTCGCGCATAGTAGAGTATGGTTTACTGGGAGTCCGAGTAGAGCGATAGTGTAGCACTCGAAGTGTATAAGTATCGCAGGAAAACGGCTTCAAAGTAAACCTTGGCACCAACTCCTTCACTCACACACATCAACCTGCCCTCCTTCTTTCCCTTGCCCCTCCGAACCTACCATTAAAGGTTGATCCTCAGGCCCAAGCACCTCAAAAGATACGACCTCCGATGTCCGAACCGTTCGACCGGTGACCAGCTTCCCAGGCGCAGAGCGCACCGGTACTAATTCCAGATCTAACACAACCCCGTAAAAACAGGTATTCACAATAACGAATATGAAGATAATCGTCAGTAACAGATTGGAATTATTGCTCTTAAGAACCACCAAAACGTGCAAAGACAATCATTTAGATGTGTAGGAAATGGAAAGAAACTCAAAACTTACTTTGCATGAGAGAACGAAGAAAAACCAAATGCCAGATTGACGACGACGGCGGTAGCGGGAGCGGAAACGAAGACAAAGACCAAAGACAGAGACAGCAGCAAGAACCACAGCAAGAACGAAAGCCAAACCAAGAACGAAGACAACGAAGACAGCGGGGGCGATGACCAAAACCAATTCACACAAGAGAGCAAGAACGACAGCAGCAGCGAAAACCAAAACCAAGAACGACGGCAAGAACGAGAGCGACAACGACAGCGAGAAGACCAGTGGAAACAACGACGAGAAACGGCAGCGAAAACGACAGCGACAACGACGGCAGAAGCCACAAAACGAGAACGACAGACTCATGCAGTGAAACGACAGCGAGGGACTGGGCCCACAACCTAATGGTAGGTTCGGAGGGGCAAGGGAAAGAAGGAGGGCAGGTTGATGTGTGTGAGTGAAGGAGTTGGTACCGAGGTTTACTTGGAGCCGTCTTTCGGCGATACTTATACACTTTGAGTGTTACACTATCCCATTACTTTGGCATCTGGTAAACCGTACTCACCATATGCGGGACCAAGCGCAGTCCTCTTCTGGCCCGTCCACACTGCTCTATTTCCACCTTACGAATTGACTATTGACTATCAGTGCACAACAGTTTCTACACATTTGGAGTGACTGTACACCATGGCCCTATGCATGCAATCGTTTCACACCTTACTAATCTGCATCCAGACATGACAGAATATATTCTTGCGCAATGAACAACTTGGCATCTCTCTATTTCCAACAACGCAAAGTCCTGTCATATCTCAGTCCCCATACATGCCCTTTTTCGCATCTTACTAATTTCGGTACACACTGCCAGACAACTGTGACGGATAGCAACAATGTGCATCCAGACTTTCTACACATCTCACGTGATATCCGATGTGAATCACACGAGTACTGTCATCAACTTGCATCCAACGGCGCACCATAACGAGAGCACAGTACAACGTCGCATGCTGACGAGAGTGTAGTACAACGGCGCATGCTGATGCAAGGGTCGCATACAGCGTGACGCGTACACTGAATACCCACGTAAGTACATGTCTCTTGCGAGAAATACTTGTTGTACTTTTAATTCACATGTACTGTGCTCGGACACGCGCCGGACCGTATGTAGGCGACGTGTACAAGTGTACGTACACGCAGCAACGTGGCGATGTGTACATGTGCACACCGCACACAAGTGTCCAGGGCCAAGGCCACCCGTAATTACCCATTACAACCATGGTGAACAACTTGAAACCCTCGATATGATGTGATTAAAACGTATACCGATCATTCAAGATATATCACCAGCATGAGTGCATATAAGTGGACAATAACAGACCAATAGAATTGCAGCATTCGAACCGACACCCAATAGATTTGCAATATTGCCTGTGTAGCCCTATAACGGTTCGGGCCAAATGCAAATTTTCGGCATTTATGCAAATTTGCATAACCCTCCAAAAGTCCACTTTCGCCCCAGAACCCCAAAATCTGAGACTTTACACGTGTCATGTGGTGATATCGGATGAGGGTCCGGACTGTCGAGTCATGTACACGTTTCGCTCGATTTTGCACTTTCCAGATAACCGCATGTGGTCGCACATTTTCAATAGATAACACGCAAATGACCAACATTTGGCACAGATTTCATCTATACGTGGTATGCGGTCATCTTGGGGGGAATGGCACGTGACGTGACTCGATTTCGAACGTACACTGCATTGGCAAGTGCTTCTGCCCAGAACCCCTTCGTAACTTTCTTGTGCGCTAGCATGGAGCGCACCAAGTTTACCAAAGTTCTGTTCAGTCGTTCGGCGACGCCATTTTGCTACGGTGTGTACGCGGTCGTCATTTGATGCTGAGTACCATTTGCAATCAGAAAAGATTTAAACTCCGTAGACAGATACTCACCACCTCGATCGGTGCGAAGCACTTTGATCTTGCGACCAGTGTGAGTCTGAGCAAGTTGTGCAAACATTTTGTATCGTTCAAATGCTTCTGATTTATGGTGCATAGGGTACAATACTGACCAGTTTGAGTGATCATTGTTGTAATTCTACGACCACATGCTGATATGCATGACACACAACGACAGGTATGACACGTGTAACATCGCAAACACTCCACGTGACGAGGTCAGCAAGTTTGATTTTCAACGTGTACAGGTGTGATTTCTGTACACGGTTCCACTCTACAGTACTACAGGAGCAAGTTCGGTTTTCAACCTGTACACGTGTGAAATATGTACACAGTTGCACTGTACAGTACAATCTGAGCATGTTTCATTTTCTCCGCCTGACACGTGTGTGACCCGGACACATGTCCTCATTACACTGTCGGACGCGTACAGTACGCCTGCAGTCCTACAGACAAAGTGTAGAACCTTGGTGGCGGGTGCCTGGCACGTGCCAAAGGTTTAATGCATCCATGGAGTGCAGCACGAGTACAGCAGGACACAAAGATACCGTTGCGCGAGTTTTGAAGTCGTAAGGCAAAATGTGCACTGTTGTAATTGACAGTGGACAGGACCTCACGAGAGATTCAGATTCGTAAGGAAACGTGTGCGCTGTAAACAGTCCTTGCAGGATTAATTTAAATTCGTAAGGCAACGTGTGAGCTGTAAACGTGCCTTACGAATTTGTGCCACGCTGGATTTGGAATAGTAAGGGAATTTGTGCTTTGCTGTGCTTTGTTGTACTGCCTTACTAATTTCTCCGTCATGACAGTGCTAATTCGTGAGGCGGTTTTCTGTTTTGTTTGTTGGGCCATCGCCAGTTTGGCTGAGTAGCAAGACGGGCACATGTGTTAGAGCCAATACATTTGGAGTATGTGTGTCGTAGTGTTTGGTAGTAGAGTTCTAGAAGATTGCAGAAGTGTATAAGTAGTGCCAGAAGTTGGCGACTCGAAGTAAATCGGTACCCAATCCTTCAACTTCACCTCATCAACCGTCCTTCGATTTCCCCTTGCCCCGCTGACATTCCAATAATCATCTATGAAGGAAATGAAGTACTTGGCACCACCAATGGGCTGCACCTCTAGGGGGCCACAAACGTCAGAGTGAACAAAGTCTAGACAGAAGTATGCCCGCCTCGAGGACCGCTCTTTTGGGATCACAGATCGAGTGGCTTTGCCGTAGACGCACGCAGAACATTTTTCAGAGATGCAATCATTGTCAGTATTGTTGATTTTGTTAGCCTCATTACCAAGTAGTTTGACTCCACTTACCACATTGCCACGAATCATCGAAGCAATACCTTGAGAATGCACATGTGCAAAGCGCTCTTGCCACGTTTGCAGAGTGGCAGCATGTGCAGATCCGATGTCACTGACGATGTCGAGAACGTAAAGTTCTCCAACCAATGTCGCAGTCGCCACTACAGTTGAGCCTCGTCTGACCATGCATTTTCCATTTTTGAACCCAACTTTTAGTCCAAGCTCAGTCATCCGACTGACAGAGAGCAGAGAGAACGCAAAGTCCGGAACGTGCAATACATCCGTCAACTTGCACGGTTCCATGCGGCCATTTACATTTAACTTCAAGTAAACGTCACCACGGCCGGCAACCTTTGCACTAGCCTTGGTTCCCATCTGAACAGAGTATTGAAAATGTGCGACCACATGCTGTTATCTGGAAAGTGCAAAATCGAGCGACACGTGTATATGACTTGACGGTCCGGACCCTCACCCCATATCACCACATCACACGTGTAAATTTTCAGATTTTGGGGTTCTGGGGACGAAAGTGGACTTTTGGAGGGTTATGCAAATTTGGCATAAATGCCGAAAATTTGCATTTGGCCCGAACCGTTATATGACGACACAGGCAATACTGCAAATCTATTGGGTGTCGGTTCGAATGCTGCAATTCTATTGGTCTGTTATTGTCCACTTATATACACTCATGCTGGTGATATATCTTGAATGATCGGTACACGTTTTAATTACATCATTTCGGCGGTTTCAAGTTGTTCACTATGGGTGTAATGGGTAATTACGGGTGGCCTTGGCCCTGGACACTTGTGTGCGGTGTACACATGTACTGGTCGCCAGGTTGTTGCGTGTATGTACACTTGTACACGTCGCCTGCATACGGTCCGGCGCGTGTCCGAGCACAGTACATGGGAATTAAAAGTACAACAAGTATTTCTCACAAGAGACATGTACTTCCGTGAGTACTCAGTGTACGTGTCACACTGTATGCGACCTTTGCATCACCATGCGCCGTTGTACTTCACTTTCGTCAGCATGCGACGTTGTACTGTGCTCTCGTTATGGTGCGCCGTTGGATGCAAGTTGATGACAGTACTCGTGTGATTCACATCGGATATCACGTGAGATGTGTAGAAAGTCTGGATGCACATTGTTGCTACCCGTCACAGTTGTCTGGCAGTGTGTACCAAAATTAGTAAGATGCGAAAAAGGGCATGTATGGGGACTGAGATATGACAGGACTTTGCGTTGTTGGAAATAGAAAGATGCCAAGTTGTTCATTGCGCAAGAATATATTCTGTCATGTCTGGATGCAGATTAGTAAGGTGTGAACTGATTGCATGCATAGGGCCATGGTTTACAGTCACTCGAAATGTGTAGAAACTGTTGTGCACTGATAGTCAATAGTCAATTCGTAAGGTGGAAATAGAGCAGTGTGGACGGGCCAGAAGAGGACTGCGCTTGGTCGCGCATATGGTGAGTACGGTTTACCAGGTGCCAAAGTAATGGGATACTGTAACACTCAAAGTGTGTAAGTATCGCGGAAAGACGGCTCCAAATAAACCTCGGCACGAACTCCTTCACTCACACACATCAACCTGCCCTCCTTCTTTCCCTTGCCCCTCCGAACCTACCATTACAGAGGCGAATTCAAGTGGCTCATACGTCGCAAACCAAGATCGGTCATATGTAATATGAGCTGTACAAGCTGAATCTACGAGCCACGAAGGCGACATCTCCAGATCGTTCGTGTGCGAAGCTTTCGACATCAGACATGTGAAGTCGACGATGTTTACAACCATGTCGGAATCATAATGCTGTGTCACAAATGCAGATTGTTTCCGCTGAGACATACGCAGTTTATATCCGCCAGGAGGAGCCGGGCGACGCCCATTCAAATCATTTCCCCAGCACCGGGTTGCCGTATGGCTTGTATGACCGCAGTTCGTGCATTTGTAATCGTTCATGTCCCGATTCTTCGGGGCACGATTAACCAGAGCCGATGTCTGTGAGGAGCTAGACTTCATGTTTGCTCGTTGCTCTTCCTGCAGCAGACAACTTTTCACAAAGTCCAAACTGAATACCTTTTCCTCATTACGGAGAGCATCAAATGCAACGATGAGAGCCTCGAAGCGGGCAGGCAGACCGTTGAACACTGCAATGGCCATCTCCTTATCATCGATGTTTATGCTCATTGACTTGAGAATGGCTGCCAGCTGCTTGACACGATTGATGTATGCATACTGGAAGGTCAGCGGGGCAAAGGGAAATCGAAGGACGGTTGATGAGGTGAAGTTGAAGGATTGGGTACCGATTTACTTCGAGTCGCCAACTTCTGGCGCTACTTATACACTTCTGCAATCTTCTAGAACTCTACTACCAAACACTACGACACACATACTACAAATGTATTGGCTCTAACACATGTGCCCGTCTTGCTACTCAGCCAAACTGGCGATGGCCCAACAAACAGAACAGAAAACCGCCTTACGAATTACCACTGTCATGACGGAGAAATTAGTAAGGCAGTACAACAAAGCACAGCAAAGCACAAATTCCCTTACTATTCCGAATCCAGCGCGGCACAAATTCGTAAGGCACGTTTACAGCTCACACGTTGCCTTACGAATTCAAATCAATCCTGCAAGGACTGTTTACAGCGCACACGTTGCCTTATGAATCTGAATCTCTCGTGAGGCCTTGTCCACTGTCAGTTACAACAGTGCACATTTTGCCTTACGAATTCAAAACTCGCGCAACGGTATCTTTGTGTCCTGCTGTACCCGTGCTGCACCCCATGAACGCTGTAAACCTTTGGCACGTGCCAGGCACCCGCCACCAAGGTTCTACACTTTGTCTGTAAGACTGCAGGCGTACTGTACACGTCCGACAGTGTAATGAGGACATGTGTCCAGGTCATACACGTGTCCGGCGAAGAAATTGAAACATGCTCAGATTGTACTGTACAGTGCAACCGTGTACATATTTCACACGTGTACACGTTATAAACCGAAGTTGCTCCTGAAGTACTGTAGAGTGCAACCGTGTACAGAAATCACACGTTTACACGTTGAAAATCAAACTTGCTCAGGTCGTTACGCGGAGTGTTTTTGCTTTTACACGTGTCATACCTGTCGTCGTGTGTCATGCATATCAGCATGTGGTCGTAGAATTACAACACTCCCTTTCGATCACATGCTTCTACCAGAAGTAGCTACTGGAAGACTTAGAAGTTCTACAAACTTCTGGAACAGAACTCGCCCAAGTGCTTTCGTCAGGATATCTGCAGGCATGGAAGTGGTCGGGCAATGCGACAAAGAAATGACGTTTCTATTAATTGCATCTCGTACATAGTGGTATTTCACATCAACATGTTTGTTGCGACGGATGATCGATTCATTCTGTGCAAACGAAATCGTTTCTGCATTGTCACACCCCATCATGATCGCGGGATCAGAATCAAGTCCCAGGACATCAGCAACCACTTGACGCAACCAGGTCGTCTCCTTACACGCTTCACATAGTGCAATGTACTCAGCTTCACACGTCGAAGTCGCAACCACAGTCTGTTTCCGGGAACTCCAACTGATCGCTCCACCACAGAACTTGAAAACATATCCGCTGGTCGACTTGGGAGAGTCTGAACAACCGGCCCAGTCAGCATCACTGAAACCGAGCAACTCCAGCGATTTGGATTTATTGTCAAACACGATTCCTAAGTTTCGAGTCCCTTGCACGTATCGCATTACCCGTTTCACACTTGCCCAGTGTGACTCACATGGGTTGGCAGAATGTTGAGAAAGCTTTCCAATCGCATATGCCAAGTCTGGACGAGTGCCAACCATCAAGTACATCAGGGATCCCACTGCCTCACGATACGGCCCATTTGTTTCGGAGTCGTTTTCGGTTGAAATCGTGGTTGTGTGACCTTGTTCCATTGCAGTCAGAGAGGGGTTACACGTTGACATTCGAAAACGCTCAAGCACCTTTGATGCATACTTAGTTTGAGTGAGACTCCAAGTATTGGCGCTGTGATCCCTTTGAATTTCAAGACCAATGCAGACTTTTGCTTCACCAAGGTCTTTCATCTCAAACCGTTTATTAAGCTCCCCCTTCATCCATTTGATGGCATCGATATCACTACCGGCGAGTAACAAGTCATCGACATAAAGTGCAATCAGCATGATAGTGTTACGGATGCGTTTAATGTAGAGACAAGGATCACTACGCGAAGTCTCGAATCCCAATTCACCAATTAAGAAATCATCCACTTTGGCATGCCATTGACGATGTGCTTGTTTAAGACCGTAAAGTGCTTTCAAAAGTTTACACACGTGATCACTTTTGCCTTTGTCAATGCACCCTTCGGGTTGCTCCATGTAGATGTCTTCATCCAAGTCGCCGTTCAAATACGCAGTCACGACATCCATCTGATGAAGTTCAAGGTCGTAATGAGCAACTAAGGCAAGAAGTAGACGAATAGTGGTAAAATTTATGACGAGGGCATATGTCTCAGTATAGTCAAGACCTTGCAATTGCTGGAATCCACGAGCAACAAGTCTGGCTTTTGCACTTTCAAGTATATGGCCATTTGCATCAGGCAGTTGCTTGACATTGAAAACCCATCGAGATGTCAAGATGTTTGGCGCCTCAGATCGAGGAACAAGTTTCCAAGTCCGATTCTTGGTCTGCGAGGCAAGTTCTTTGTCAATGCCGGTCTGCCAAAATGCAGCTCTAGGACCGTTGGTTGCCTGGTTGAAAGTCTTGGGACCTTCAATAGCGACATGCGCATGTGAAAGAAGAGCAGCTGCAACGTTGCTCCTCCACCATGATCCGGGAGGTCTGCTGACACGGGACGATCTTCGCACAGCTGGAGTCGGAGTTGGAGGAGTGACATTCGGAGTTTCGACGGCAGTTGGTACATCATCTTCATCTTCATCATTCTCACTTACAGGATGAGCACCATCGTTTTCAAGAACCTCCTCCGAAACTTCATCCTCTTCAGAACCGACCTCATCCGTATTTGCAGTATCAGCTGTATTCACATTGTCGCCATCGAGCAGTACAACGTCAACATCAGAGTTGATTGAATCACCTTCGTGTGCAGGAATGTCATGCATACCACATGTCGATTCATCAAACTTGACATCCCGTGACACAACAATTTTATTCAACTCTCCGTCCCAAAGTTTGTATGCCTTACTGCATTGCGAGTACCCAAGAAACATCGCTTCACGCGCTCGCAAGTCCAGCTTACGGAGCTCTAATTTTGGTAATGTATACCAACACTTTGACCCAAATACTCGCAAATGGCCAACATTTGGAGTAGAATTCATCCAAATGTGGTGCGGAGTTGTATTAACGGGCAAAGCGCGTGAAGTAACTCGATTCCGTACATATACCGAAGTGGCAAGAGCCTCGGCCCAGAATCGCTTACTGACCTGTTGATGAGAAAGCATTGAGCGGACAAGATCAATCAAAGTTCGATTTAAACGTTCAGCAACACCGTTTTGTTCAGGGGTGTACGCCGTTGTGAGTTGGTGCTGCGTACCGTTTAAATCTAAATGCGACTTGAATTCCGTCGACAAGTACTCTTCCCCTCGATCAGTGCGAAGCACCTTTACTTTGCGACCAGTGTGGGTTTGAGCCAACTTTTCATACAACTTGTATTTTGCAAACGCCTCAGATTTATTTCTCATCGTGTACACAACTACCCAGTTCGAGTGATCATCTACAAATGTAATGAAGTATCTCGAACCACCAATGGACTGTACTTCGAGCGGACCGCAAACGTCAGAATGCACCAAGTCAAGACAGCTCTGTGCTCGAGACGATGATTGCTGTTCTGGGATTACTGATCGCGTTCCTTTGCCAAACACACACGCAGGACAAATGAGAGAGTGATTGTCAGACTTCGGATTCATTGCACTGATCACATCGCTTTGACGAACGTTGATGCCACTTACCACATTATTGTGAATCATTGATGCGATTCCTTGTACATTAACATGGGCCATGCGTTCATGTAGCGCCTTCAGGGTAACTACGTGAGCAGAAAAGGTTTCATTCATGACGTCAAGTATGTACAAATCCCCAACTTGACTCGCTGTGGCAACTACAGTTGGTCCTGCAGTAACGCGGCATTTCTCATTTTCAAATGACACTTGCAAACCCTTTGAAACCATTTGGCTAACAGACAGTAGCGAGTATCCGAAATCAGGTACATGCAAAACGTTTGGCAATTTGCAAGGATGGGGACTACCGTTGATGTTCCACATGAACTGTACCTCGCCGCGACCAGCGGCATTAGCTGTAGCATTCGTGCCCATCTCGACTGATCCAGATTGCATCTGTTCATACGTAACGAACAAAGAGCGATCAAACGTAATGTGAGCGCTGCAACCGGAATCGACAAGCCATGACCTTGCGTTTGCAGCTTTCTTTTCTGGAGTGGAAGTCAAAAGCAAGCAAGTAAAGTCACTCTTCGCAAAGGCAGCAGTACAATTGTCATCTCGAGAAACGAATGCACTTGGCTTCAAGCCAGTGTTGCCTGACCGAAACCCATCTGGCGGCGCAGGTCGGCGCCCATTCACGTCCTTGCCCCAGCAACGCGCTGCAATATGCCCATGTCTATTGCAATTCGTACATTTCATATCGCGTCGAATAGGCATACGATTGACAAGTGCAGGTGCATGTTTTGATGAAGCAGAAGCGGTCTTCATGCTTTCTCGTTGTTCTTCTTGCAGCAGACGACTCTTCACAAACTCAATTCCAAACACTTTATCTTCATGGCCAAGTGCGTCAAGAGCAACAATCAAGTTATCGAATCGTGGAGGCAAGCCATTCAACACAGCCATTGCAATTTCTTTATCGTCAATCTCAACACTCATTGACTGCAATTTGGCAGCAAGTTGCTTCACACGATTGATGAACACGAGCACTTTCTCGGATGGGAGCATGGATACAGTGTAAAAGTCGCGACGGGCGGAAAGTTTGTTGAGCAAAGTATGACGCTCGAACACATTCAGAATTGCTTCCCATGTCTCTTTCGCACTGCTACACCCTCGCACATCTTGCAAGTAGTCATCAGAAAGCGTGAGTCCAATGCCTGCCTTTGCTTTTGCGTCACCACGGATCCATTTTCTCCGGTCATCTGAGGTCGCATTCTCCGGGAGATCATCAAAAACGTATCGATCGACATCTCGGAGAGCAAGCAGTAGCTGGATTTTCTGCTTCCAGATGTAAAAGTTAGATGCGGTCAGCTTCTCGATTCTGACCGATCCAGAGCTTTGGTCATCCATTTCGCCGAATGGATGTACCCTTCGAGTATACAAGGTCTTCTGTTTCGGGATCCCAAGCCGTTAACCGATATTCAACACAATGGCAAGCCCACCCGTATAAGAAGTTTGTAGCCATTACTCGGAAATGTTCTTGGTGCTTGTTCCCGGCGGAGTGGAACAGGCGTATTCTTCTTAAAAATGCCTTAGGGCGCTACCCCTGTATGTCGGCCAGTGCGGGTCTTTCGACTGTGAACTAAATCAAACGTGCCACGAGTAAGCACAACACTTTGCCTGAAGACGAACCAGGACTTTTGGTCACTACCGCGTAATGAAAATGTGCGACCACTTGCTGTTATCTGGAAAGTGCAAAATCGAGCGACAAGTGTACATGACTCGACGGTCTGGACCCTCACCCCATATCACCACATGACACGTGTAAAGTCTCAGATTTTGGGGTTCCGGGGACGAAACTGGCCTCTCGGAGGGTCATGCAAATTTGCATACTTTTGCCAAGTGGAACCTTTGCCCATAGCACTCTAGACTACACAGGAAATACTGCAATTGTATTGGCCCTCAGGTCTAATGCTGCAAATCTATTGGTCGCGCGTTGTCCACGTGTGCGTCATTGGCCTTGTGATGTACTTTAAATGGCCTGTATATGCCATAATTACGTTGTTTTGGGGGTTTCAAGTGGCTAGCCATGGTTGTAATGGGTAATTGCCTGGGCCCCCGGGCGGGACACATGTATGGCGTGTACACATGTACACGTCGCCAGGTGGATTCGTGTACGTACACATGTACACGCATCCAGGTGTATGCACATGAGGGTTTACAGTTTTACAGTGTCAGACTGTTTGCAATCCTGCGCGTGTTCGAGTACAGTACATGTGAATCAAAAGTACAACAAGTACTTCTCGCGAGAGGAATACAGTTGTGCGATTATTCTGTGTACGCGTCACGCTGTATGCGAGTCTTGCGTGAGCACGCGCCGTTGCACTGTGCTCTCGTCATGGTGCGCCGTTGGATGCAAGTTCATGACAGTACTCGTGTGATTTACATGTATTCACATGTGAGTTGTGTAGAAAGTCTTGATGCACATTGTTTTAACTTTTCATAATTATCTGACAGTGCTTGGCGAAATTAGTAAGGTGGGCAACAAGGATAGGTATGGCGATTGTGATATGAAAGACGTTTGCGTTGTTGGAAATAGACAAGTGCCAAGTTGTTCGTTGCAGAACAATGAAGTCTGGCATGACTAGATGCATATTAGTAAGTTGTGAAACAGTTGCATGCATAGGGCCATGGTTTACAGTCATTTGGAATGTGTAGAAATAGTTGTGAGCTAATAGTTACGAATCGAATCGTAAGGTGGAAATCGAATAGTATGGTCCGGCCACAAGAGGACTGCGCTTGGTCGCGCATAGTAGAGTATGATTTACTGGGAGTCAGAGTAGAGCGATAGTGTATCACTCGCAGTGTATAAGTATCGCAGGAAAACGGCTTCAAAGTAAACCTGGGCACCAACTCCTTCACTCACACACATCAACCTGCCCTCCTTCTTTCCCTTGCCCGTCCGAACCTACCATTACCGCGAACGGTCCCTGCAACCGAAATCGGATTGTCCAAACTTGATACGGTACCACCCCAATGAGGTTTCCCACAACACAAGAATGAAACTGCCTT
Organism: Chondrus crispus; assembly: GCF_000350225.1. Taxonomy (NCBI): domain Eukaryota; phylum Rhodophyta; class Florideophyceae; order Gigartinales; family Gigartinaceae; genus Chondrus; species Chondrus crispus. The sequence continues at coordinate 77,497 of NW_005179206.1, forward strand.
CGTCGTACTCGTGTGATTTGTTTACAATCACGCCTAGGGTCACCCTCTTCCGTGCGAACTTAGTCAAGGTACGCGACCTTATACACGTATAGTAAAAGGTTCAGTGTTTAGGCACGTATTCTCTTCACCCAGGGGACCGAAGTCGTACCTATAGGGCTAATACCGAGAGAGTTATCCACACCGCCGACGCACCTCCTGAAGGCAGAGTGCGGATCGACTAGACCAGTTTACACTGTGATCCTCCCCGAAGATCTATTGGAAGGTCAGCGGGGCAAAGGGAAATCGAAGGACGGTTGATGAGGTGAAGTTGAAGGATTGGGTACCGATTTACTTCGAGTCGCCAACTTCTGGCACTACTTATACACTTCTGCAATCTTCTAGAACTCTACTACCAAACACTACGACAAACATACTACAAATGTATTGGCTCTAACACATGTGCCCGTCTTGCTACTCAGCCAAACTGGCGATGGCCCAACAAACATAACAGAAAACCGCCTTACGAATTACCACTGTCATGACGGAGAAATTAGTAAGGCAGTACGACAAAGCACAGCAAAGCACAAATTCCCTTACTATTCCAAATCCAGCGTGGCACAAATTCGTAAGGCACGTTTACAGCTCACACGTTGCCTTACGAATTCAAATCAATCCTGCAAGGACTGTTTACAGCGCACACGTTGCCTTATGAATCTGAATCTCTCGTGAGGCCTTGTCCACTGTCAATTACAACAGTGCACATTTTGCCTTACGAATTCAAAACTCGCACACCCGTATCTTTGTGTCCTGCTGTACCCGTGCTGCACTCCATGGACGCTGTAAACCTTTGGCTCGTGCCAGGCACCCGCCACCAAGGTTCTACACTTTGTCTGTAAGACTGCAGGCGTACTGTACGCGTCCGACAGTGTAATGAGGACATGTGTCCAGGTCATACACGTGTCGGGCGAAGAAAATGAAACATGCTCAGATTGTACGGTGCACCGCAACCGTGTACATATTTCACACGTGTACACGTTACAAACCGAAGTTGCTCCTGAAGTACAATAGAGTGCAACCGTGTACAGAAATCACACGTGTACACGTGGAAAATCAAACGTGCTCAGCTCGTCACGCCGAGTGTTTTCGATTTTACAAGTGTCATACCTGTCGTTGTGTGTCATGCATATCAGCATGTGGTCGTAGAATTACAACACAAGTTTGATGAATCGACATGTGAGATGCATGACATTCCTGCACACGAAAGTGATTCAATCAACTCTGATGTTGACGATGTATTGCTCGACGGCGACGATGGGAATACAGCTGATACCCCAAATACGGATGTGGTCCGTTCTGAGAAGGACGAAGTTTTGGAGGAGGTTCTTGAAAACGACGAAACTCACTCTGTAAGTGAGAATGATGAAGATAATGTATCACCTCTCGTTGAAACTCCGAATGTCACCCCTCCAATTCCCACTCCAACTGTACGAAGATCGTCTCGAGTCAGCAGACCTCCCGCATCATGGTGGAGGAGCAACTTTGCAGCTGCTCTTCTTTCATATGCCCATGTCGCTATTGAAGGTCCCAACACTTTCAAACAGGTAACCAACGGTCCTAGAGCTGCATTTTGGCAGACTGGCATTGACAAAGAACTTGCCTCGCAGACCAAGAATCAGACCTGGAAACTTGTTCCTCGATCTGAGGCGTCAAACATCTTAACATCAGGTTATGGGCCCAGATTTTCGCTACCATTCGTGAGTGCGATTCTCACCGAGTGCACTTGGGCGGCTCAATGTTTGTTTGTTTGTGCTACACTTGGGAACGTACCTGCCTGTGTGTTGTGCAGTGACCCGCGCCGTGTGTTTGGCGTCCCCTGGTCGAGGGGGAGTGTTGAAATACTGAGCCCGCCCAAGGGCGCCCCAACAAGCCAGCGTCTGTGGTCTAGTGGTTTACGAATTTTTGCGGCAGATTTTCAGACCTCGATTTTAACATCACTTCATGATACGAAAAATGACGAGGAGAGGAGAACGTTACGCGTGAGCGGCGCTCGGCAATGCACGACACGCGCCAACCACCCTCACGCCGTCACCAAATCACGGCCTCCCCCTGCCTGCGAAATTTGCAAAAAAATTAAGGGGAGGAAATTCCACTGGCACGTGCCTTGCGTGCATGGGCACGGTAACACCTCCACCAACGACCGGTAACAAGGCGAGCGACGTCGCCCCATGGGTATACACGTCCGCCCCCGGTCCGAATACAGGACGGACACCACGACACCACACGCGCCCCCAAACGGCAAGAGCACGGAACAAGAACGTCCGCTACGCGACGCGCCCTCGCCCCGAATGGCGAGAAAGGCGGGAGACTAAGAACGCACGCTGCACTCCGCGCTCTTGCCGCGAATGGCGAAGGTCGTGGCAGATAAGAACAGCCGTCATAAGCTGCGCCCTCGCCCCGAATGGCGAAAGGCGCCGGCGAAAGGACGAATGCCGAACGCAGAGCGCTCGTCACCGACGGCAAGCAGCGATTAACAAGGAAGTGCGCCGCTCCCCGCGCTCTCGCCCGGAGTGGTGAGGGACGCGCGACTGATAAAGACCTCCGTTCGGCACTGCGCCCTCGCCCCCAAAGGACGAGAGGCCCCCGAAAGATAAGACGAAGTCCGCGCACTGCGCCCCCACGACCGGACCGCGAGGGGAGCGAGACCTCAGACAGACCCCGCCGCGCACGCCCTCGCCACCGTCGGCGACAGGCCTCAAGAAGGACGACCGCTGCACGCGCCCTCGCCCCGAATGGCGAGGGACGCGTGAGACGAAGACAACGCGCTGTGCTCCGCCCCGGACGACGAAGGGGCGGGACGTCAAGACAGACGTTCGATGCGCCGCGCGCCCTCACTCCGAATGGCGAGGGACGTGATGGATAAGAGTGTTCGTAGTGCGCTGGGCCCTCGCCACCGATGGTGAGAGGCCTCAAGGAGAACACGAGATCTCGCGCGCCCCTGCCCTCGCTACCAGATGGCGAAGAGGGACGAGGAGGATGCGATCTGTCATCGCTCCTTCCTCCTCCGCTTTGAGGAAAGCACGGGCGGGCGTGCTGTGTGACGCCGATGACAAAGAGGAATTAGAAGCAACGAACGGACTCGAAGAAACGCGTCACGATGAAAGCAATGTTTACTGTGTCGTTCTCGCTGACGTAAGGGAAGAAGGGCACCGCGCGGTTGACAACCAGACCGCGCAGTCAGCGACTCTCATCTTTCAAGGGCCCGCGAGACCCCGAGGCATATTTATCCGGGGGGCAATACCCTGGATGCCGAGGTGTCTCGTTGTCCAGTTCAGCGAGGCTAGGCATGACGACATGCGGCGTGCCCTCCCCGGACGCCCAGTTTCGGGGAGGGAGAGGACCGGGCTCATAATCAGCGTACGGATCGCGCCTGACGGGAGGGACCGGAGCGTTAGTAGGAGCGCCACCCGCCGGCAAGGGTACCGGCTGAGCCAAACGCAGACGGTCGCGTTCGCGTCGATAGCGCTCGCGTTCGTGCAGGACTCGCTCCTAGACGACCGCCTGGCGTTCGGACGCCTCGCATATAGTGGCCACCTTCTGGGTCACCCGTTGAAGTTCTGCGGATCGCGCCGCCAGGTCGTCACGAAGACCGCGCGCTTCGTCACTCCGATCCAGAAACCAGTCTGCGAGGGTACCCAACAGCCCGCCTACCGTCCAGGTCCGCTGGCTAGCGACCCCCAAGGCCCGTACTACCTTGGGCACGGTCACCAGCTCCCCTCAGGGACCACGAGGTCGCGAACACAGTGCGCCGGCGGCGTGGCCTGCGACACCTCATCAACAGGCGGGACGGGCAGGATGGCCCCTGTGGGGGCAAGGCTCCCCGCCCCGGCCCGACCGACCCCTGATATCGTACGGTAGGGGTTCAGGTTGAGACCAGCGGGATCCACGCACGCGGCGTCGAGGTCCCGGTAGCCCTTTCGCCGCTTCTGCCGACTCTCGGAACCGACGCCTCCCCTCTTCCCCGTGTTGCCTGTTGTACGACCACCTGCAGACACGCATGACAGACAACGACAGGTATGACACTTGTAAAATCGAAAACACTCGGCGTGACGAACTCAGCAAGTTTTATTTTCAACATGTACACGTGTGATTTCTGTACACGATTGCACTCCATAGTACATCAGGAGCAAGTTTGGTTTTCAACGTGTACACGTGTGAAATATGTACACGGTTGCGGTGTACAGTACAATCTGAGCATGTTTCATTTTCTCCGCCCGACACGTGTATGACCTGGACACATGTCCTCATTACACTGTCGGACGCGTACAGTACGCCTGCAGTCTTACAGACAAAGTGTAGAACCTTGGTGGCGGGTGCCTGGCACGTGCCAAAGGTTTACAGCGTCCATGGAGTGCAGCACGGGTACAGCAGGACACAAAGATACCGTTGCGCGAGTTTTGAATTCGTAAGGCAAAATGTGCACTGTTGTAATTGACAGTGGACAGGACCTCACGAGAGATTCAGATTCATAAGGCAACGTGTGCGCTGTCCTTGCAGGATGGATTTAAATTCGTAAGGCAACGTGTGAGCTGTAAACGTGCCTTACGAATTTGTGCCACGCTGGATTTGGAATAGTAAGGGAATTTGTGCTTTGCTGTGCTTTGTTGTACTGCCTTACTATTTCTCCGTCATGACAGTGGTAATTCGTAAGGCGGTTTTCTGTTATGTTTGTTGGGCCATCGCCAGTTTGGCTGAGTAGCAAGACGGGCACATGTGTTAGAGCCAATACATTTGTAGTATGTGTGTCGTAGTGTTGGGTAGTAGAGTTCTAGAAGATTGCAGAAGTGTATAAGTAGTGCCAGAAGTTGGCGACTCAAAGTAAATCGGTACCCAATCCTTTAACTTCACCTCATCAACCGTCCTTCGAATCCCCTTCGCCCCGCTGACCTACCATTATTGCTGATAACCAAAAGGGGACGAACGGAGCGAGCGACGAAGGCATCCGACGCCGGTTCATATGTGACGAAGAAACCTCGGGCCCCGGTGGTATAGTCCATCCACGGGTGATGGTTCGCGAGCTGATCTCCCCAGCACGGACCATAAGGCCCACGGCCTGGGCGAACGTCCAGGGGACGTGGGAGGACCCGTGCTCTGTCGAATGGAGGACTGCATCAGGAAGGCCGGACACGACGCGTCCTACGAACGTGACCGTAGAGTCCGCCTGAATGAAGACTCGCTTGTTCATGTGGGCCTCGGCCATGAACGCGCAGCACACGGACCAAGCCCACTCGCGCTCATTATTATACGCGACCCGCGAGTGGGCTGGGTGCTGCGGGTTGGCACATGCAATCCCGAAATGCTTCAAGACCGGAGGCAGAAGCGGGCACTCCGAGCGAGGGAAAGCTCTCCCTCACGTCGACAGGGAGAGCGGGGAAGTCTTCCGGAGACAGGCCGGACGCAAAGGCAGACGTCGTAACGACACGACCGTCCGCCTCGTTCTCCCGCCGATAGGCAGACCAATCGTGGTGGGCGAATCCCACACCGTGGAGACGCATCAAGGAGCACGAAGACTTCTGCAGGGCCACTCGGGGCCTAGTGAACGCATAGGGGCGGGGCGACAAGTACAGCCGGGGTCGACCTGTCCTGTGTTAGACAGGAACGATCCCATCCGGTCGACGAGGAGAACCTCCGCGATACTGTACGCGAAGGTACGATCTCCGATCAGCTCGTCCGGCAGTTGGTACCCGAATCCGCTGCCTTCGCCCATCAACCGGTGTAGAACCGACGACGCCTCCTGCACACCACCAGCTTCGTGAACCTTGAACACGCGGGCTAGGTCGGAACGAAGCCACATGCAGAAAGAAAGTTCCTCGACGGTTATCCCCGAGCGACCGCAGCGTCGCCAGAGGTACCGTAGCTCGCTCATGGGGAGCGGTGGGACTTCGAACGACGATACCCGTAGCCACCGAGTGGCAGAGGGCGACTCCCCCTCCTCATCGACGGTAAAGAGAAGGGTACTACGGGGCGGAGGACCGAAGGACGCGCCATCCATCTTGAGGGACACCCCCGACGCGAGGGGAGCGGCCGAGCCGCACCGAGTGGCAGAGAGATCGGAAGGCGGGATGTCGGCTGCTGGGACGGAAGGGGTAGCCGGGCGAAACGAAAGGACCGGCTTGGATGGCCCCTCACCGGGGGCCACCAGTTCCAAGGACACGGTCGTGGACCGCGAGCGGGACTTCCGGAAACCCGGCGGAGGGAGAGGGCCCGCTTGGGCCAGGACGACGCCACCCTCTCGCGGTCCGGATGACGCACCTGGGAGTCCGAGCCCGCTCGTCGGCGGGGTCCCGACGACCACCGCCTCCGCCATAGTTGGCTTCACGACGCCCGGAGGTGACTGCGGGAGAGGAATAGACCGCGGGTCGGCCATGCTGACACGGGCGGCGACGCGAGAGGGGACGACCAAATGGAGCTGTCAAGGACGGAGTGGGACAGTGCGCAAGGGGGAGAAAATTCGTATACCAGGTCGGATCTGCTCGGGGTTCAGGAATTGGGACCGACAGGTTCTACAAGCCTCAAGAGTGAACGCGGACGTTCACTCTTGAGGGGGGGGTGATGTGGTATAAGCCCATACGGAAATTAGATTAGGATTGCATCAGGGACAGTAAGGCAACGAGCATTACAGCCATGCGCGCACACACGTGTCCTCCACGTGTACGGGATGCGTACTACACGTGGACTGTCAGCCCCGCCAGCTGACAGCGTTACAGTGTCGGTAGACCGGCACTACTGTAGAGTTATGATAGACTACAATGTACATTAAATATGAGCGGACCGCCGGCGGTGGAGGACGACAAGCACGGACTTGTCAAGGATCCTCCACCTTGGTCCGCCTGCTCACTTTTAAGTACCTCCGTTAGTTACCTAGGAGTCGCACGGCGCGCGGGTTGAGGACGCGCGTAGCACGCCCACGAGCCGGCTCCGCCTCCGCCCGTTGGTACTGGATCGTCACCCAGTACCGCTCCGGGGCGTCGAGGCATAAAACCGCTCTCGCGTGCCCGCGTCCTCCTCGATCCCGCTCTACCACCGCTACCTCCAGCCCGTGCTCGGTACCGTGGGTGGGCTGTGCTTCTATCTTCCCACCGATCGGGGTCTTTCCGAACTGTCAGTACTCACCCCCCTCGTCGTTGGGGGTGATTATACTACACAAGTCAGACGGAATTGGCGTCTGGCTCCCATATCTACGGCTCAGGCGTGCTTCGACGGGAGAACACAATTCCCCCGTACAGGGATTAAACCAGGCAAAGTCACCAGCCGCCTGATGGGTGCGCCCAGGAGAGAAGGAAGGCCTCTGTCGGCCAAAGGGGCGTGAGGAGTTTTGCCGGGGGATGATGTTCCAGTTGACGCTCTGCACCTTATCTAGGAGCGAGTGTACTTCATCGCTCGTGTCCTCGTCGCCTAAGGGTACGAAATAATCAAGGCATCTCATAAGCTCAATCACCTGGGGAGGGAGATACCATAATATCCAACAATCGTATGTCTCCCAAAGGAGCGTGGTGCCTACCTTGATGCACCATTCGGTCAGGAATATCACCCAGAGGCCGTGGCGAGGATCGCGAAGGTAACTCCCATAGTATGACAGAACGGAGCCTAGTTCCGCCGAGAATCCTTGGCAGACTTCATAATGACTCCACCACGAGGGTAGCTGTTGGTATCGGTTGGCGTAGTGATGTCGTGCAATTTCGCGGGCCTCGAGTATTTGATATGCTACGAAGAACCCCGTGTCCGACCTGATACGGCGCTCGTAACGCACCGTGTCTTGGAAGAAAGGGATATTCCCCCGCTTTATATGACGGAAGTCTTTCGTAATTATGGCTTGAGTCCATAGCATGGCGTCGTTGATTACAGTACGCTGACCGTACCATCTACTGTGGGCTTCTCGCGGAGGATTGCCAAGGGTCCAGGCTATTAGGGTGTCGAGATATGGACGCTCACCGTCGGTGCGGTATTGCCAAGTGTCACAGCTGTAGTCTACCGGGATGAGACCTCCGGTCATTGGGACCTCGAGCCGATCGCAAACAGCATTCATGAACAGCGTCGATAATATTTGTCGGCCACGGGGGGACTGCGATTGAGAATAGAAGGAGGAATACCGGGTTAACCAGTCGTACGATTGAATGGCTTGCAGGGGGAGGTTTCCCGGTAACATGCCAGCGCCATCAGCGAAGGAACGATGGATGTCGACAAAATCCCGCACACCACTTACAGAAAACCATTTCGCAGTAGCGAATAGAGTGGAATATTGCTGCATGCGTTTGTTTTGTAGGAGCTCGAGAGAAGGGAACTGACGCGCCACAGGAGCATAGGGGTCGCGCCCAGGGTGGAAGACCGGAGCGGATACGTTGGAAATAGGGGGTAAACGGGGAACAGGGAGGAGTTCCCAAGGCTCAGAAGAGTCTCTCGAATGACCGACGCCGGGTGGTTTTTGTTGGTAATATCGACGGTACCCTCTGAGGTAGGCGGAGACATGATGTTTCGTCTTACCCTTGTCAGCTGGCCGCGCAGAGTGACTAACGGTTGAAAAGGATGGAGACGGCAGAAGAATATACGATGGCTTGGCGCTGTACAAGGGCGTTCAGAAGGGAGATATGTAGTCCAATACAGGGCTCTACAGGGGGGTGAAGTGAAAGGAAAATAATTGGAGAGGACAAGTAGTCCGGGTTGGAGGACACACGTGTGAATAATTGCAGTTTTAATTTTGAATTGTTTTATTGTATTTAGTTAATTAGTTGGCATTAATTTTGCTGATATTAGATTAGATCTAGGATCTAGGGCCGCGTGCTACTGTAGTGGCTCCGGCCGGGCGATATATATCTTAGCCCGCTGACCACCAATTCAGTAAAGGTAACCCGAGTTGCCAGAGTCTGATATCGCCTTGGTCGAAGTCCATCTTTCACAAGACATTCCTTTCCACTACAGATTACTTTGTCCTTTGCGCTCGGGGATTCCCTATCCTTTTCCTTTATTCCCTATCCTTTTCTATCTCCATTTCTACCTATTTTCCCTTATCTTGTGTTGGTGCCATCGGCCTCGGTTGCGACCGAACCGGTGTAGGTGTCTTGGCCATCGGGCGACACAGCTGACGTAGCGCTGCTACTTTCATTTCATCCCGTCGGGATGCGTTTCCATGCCCCCGTCGAAGGCCTTGTCGCGTTACAAGGTGTCGAAGAAGCTCAACAAGCATTGGCCTTACAACCCAGTAGAACCGGGGTACCTAAGTACGCGCCCCACCCCACACTCGTCGAGTAGTTCTCTTTGCAAGTCTCTACCACATAGATCCAGGGCCGGGCTGTTTCTCTGTGACCCCCTTTCAGGGATCTGAGCTACTACGAGTCGCAAGCTCGTTTAAACGGAGAAAGGAGAGTCGGACACTCCGTACCGCTGTGCCGTCGGCAGTTCTTCTTTTTGTTGCTGTTGTTGTTTTTGCTGGACTATCGGACCGCTTTCTCTGCCTGACAGGCGCATTCCACTACACTCGCTACTCTGCCGGGTGTCGAACCCATCCTTGTCGAGTTTGACATCGTCCAGGCAAACATCTCGCCTTTGCTGGGCATGGATGTCTTGGACCGAGAGAAGCTCGTCGCCGATACAGTCTTCAACCGACTGGCTCGACGATTGGCAAACGAACTAGAAGACGGGCGTATGGCCTATGCCCATAAATGGTTCATACCCTCTGTCCGCTCGCCGAGCCGGCACGTGTACGTCCCCTTCGATTGCGGGACACGGAACTACTTCACGAAGGCACAGCTCAAAAAGTTGCACAGCCAGTTCTTTCACCCATCCGCCTCTAAGCTCTTCAACTTGCTAAGGAAGGCCCGCCCTGACGATGCGACGCCAGAGACGCTCCATATTCTTCGGGATATATCGAAGCGCTGTGATCCCTGCCAACGAATCAAGCCTGGACCTACCCGCTTCCGCGTCTCTTTTGGTACCGAGAACGCCCGCTTCAACGAGAGGATCATGATGGATACCATGTACATCGACTCCATGCCCATCTTGCATATCATTGACGAGTCGACTCGCTTCTCTGCAGCCCGCTTCCTCCCCAATGTCAGCACCAAGGCAATCGGGGACACCCTGCTTCGCTGTTGGGCCTCGATATACACCGGTCTTCCCAATCCGATACTGGTCGACCAAGGCAGCAACCTCGGCAAAAGCGAGTCTTTCGTCTCCCTTGCTGCAAGAGCAAACGTAGAAGTTCAAGGCACGGGAATAGAAGCGCACTCAAGCCTTGGAATCAGGGAACGGTATCATGAACCAGTCTGTATCACCTTCCGCAAGATGGTGCTCGTATATCCGAACGTGGACAAGACGCTCCTCTTTCAGATGGCTATCAAGGCCATGAACGACACTCTGGGACCAGAAGGTCTCGTCCCATCGTCCGTCGTCTTCGGAGAACTACCTCGCGTCTACACTGTTTCGGAAACGCCTCAACCCCGACATACGCTTGGGAAACGTGCCGTGATGGTTCACGCTGCCCGCACTGAGATGCCTCGCATCATGGCTAAGATGCGTGTTGCACGAGGCTTGCGACACTCTGTGCCACTCGCTGCAAAGCGCGCGTGTGACCCTGGCGATCAAGTCCTAGTCCGGCGTGAGAAAATCGTTAATCACCGCATTGGCAAATGGCTCGGTCCCTTTACGGTCCTCGGGATGGACGCCAGCAAGAAACTTGTATACATACAGGATGTCAAGGTCGGTGCGGCTCGCCCCTTCAATGTCGCCCAAGTCAAGCGCTTTATCGCCCCAATGGATGGCGCCCACTTGTTCTTTGCCGACCTTCATCGTGGCCTTTCGCACTTCTCGTCTACGGGTGATGACGATGACTGCGTTCACTTAACCGAAGACATTCATCCAAAGGACCCCTGAGCCACTTCTAGAAGTGCGTTTAAACGTTCAGCAACACCGTTTTGTTCAGGGGTGTACGCTGTTGTGAGTTGGTGCTGCGTACCGTTTAAATCTAAATGCGACTTGAATTCCGTCGACAAGTACTCTCCCCCTCGATCAGTGCGAAGCACCTTTACTTTGCGACCAGTGCGGGTTTGAGCCAACTTTTCATACAACTTGTATTTTGCAAACGCCTCAGATTTATTTCTCATCGTGTACAGAACTACCCAGTTCGAGTGATCATCTACAAATGTAATGAAGTATCTCGAACCACCAATGGACTGTACTTCGAGCGGACCGCAAACATCAGAATGTACCAAGTCAAGACAGTTCTGTGCTCGAGACGATGATCGCTGTTTTGGGATTACTGATCGCGTTGCTTTTCCAAAGACACACGCAGGACAAATGGGAGAGTGATTGTCAGACTTCGGATTCATTGCACTGATCACATCGCTTTGACGAACGTTGATGCCACTTACCACATTATTGTGAATCATTGATGCGATTCCTTGTACATTAACATGGGCCATGCGTTCATGTAGCGTCTGCAGGGTAACTACGTGAGCAGAAAAGGTTTCATTCATAACGTCAAGTATGTACAAATCCCCAACTTGACTCGCTGTGGCAACTACAGTTGGTCCTGCAGTAACGCGGCATTTTTCATTTTCAAATGACACTTGCAAACCCTTTGAAACCATTTGGCTAACAGACAGTAGCGAGTATCCGAAATCAGGTACATGCAAAACGTCTGACAATTTGCAAGGATGGGGACTACCGTTGACGTTCAACATGAATTCTACCTCGCCGCGACCAGCGACACTAGCTGTAGCATTCGTGCCCATCTCGACTGATCCAGATTGCATCTGTTCATACGTAACGAACAAAGAGCGATCAAACGTAATGTGAGCGCTGCAACCGGAATCGACAAGCCATGACCTTGCGTTTGCAGCTTTCTTTTCTGGAGTGGAAGTCAAAAGCAAGCAAGTAAAGTCACTCTTCGCAAAGGCAGCAGTACAATTGTCATCTCGAGAAACGAATGCACTTGGCTTCAAGCCAGTGTTGCCTGACCGAAACCCATCTGGCGGTGCAGGTCGGCGCCCATTCACGTCCTTGCCCCAGCAACGCGCTGCAATATGCCCATGTCTATTGCAATTCGTACATTTCATATCGCGTCGAATAGGCATACGATTGACAAGTGCAGGTGCATGTTTTGATGAAGCAGAAGCGGTCTTCATGCTTTCTCGTTGTTCTTCTTGCAGCAGACGACTCTTCACAAACTCGAGTCAAAACACTTTATCTTCATTGCCAAGTGCGTCAAGAGCAACAATCAGGTTATCGAATCGTGGAGGCAAGCCATTCAACACAGCCATTGCAATTTCTTTATCGTCAATCTCAACACTCATTGACTGCAATCTGGCAGCAAGTTGCTTCACACAATTGATGAACACGAGCACTTTCTCGGATGGGAGCATGGATACAGTGTAAAAGTCGCGACGGGCGGAAAGTTTGTTGAGCAAAGTATGACGCTCAAACACATTCAGAATTGCTTCCCATGTCTCTTTCGCACTGCTACACCATCGAACATCTTGCAAGTAGTCATCAGAAAGCGTGAGTCCGATGACTGCCTTTGCTTTTGCGTCACCACGGATCCATTTTCTCCGGTCATCTGAGGTCGCATTCTCCGGGATATCATCAGAAACGTATTGATCAACATCTCGGAGAGCAAGCAGTAGCTGGATTTTCTGCTTCCAGATGTAAAAGTTAGATGCGGTCAGCTTCTCGATTCTGACCGATCCAGAGCTTTGGTCATCCATTTCGCCGAATGGATGTACCCTTCGAGTATACAAGGTCTTCTGTTCCGGGATCGCAAGTGGGGTATAACCCCCCCCTGGGGCTTTATTTTAGATTAGATCAACTCAGAATCGGATCAGTTACTGTAGGGCTCGATGCTCTACAGTACCATCACGTGTACCCCAAAGTACAGGGGGCGCACGTGTACACGTGTACGCGCGGAACCGACGAGCGCACACACACGTGGACTGTCAGCCCCGATGGCTGACAGTATTACAGTGTCGAACGACCGCTACAGTACGTCGCTACAGTACATCGGTACTGTACTATTATGATAGGTTATTATGTACATTAAATATGGAGGGGACCGGCGGCCGGGAAGGGCGACAAGCACGGACTGGTCACCCACCGACGGTCAAGGTCCGACTTCCCGCTTATTCTAAGGTAGCGCTCGCTAACTACCTTAGAGCGGCACCGAGCGCGGGTTAAGGACGCGCACGGTACGCCCACGAGTCGGCTCCGCCTCCGCCCGTCGGTACTGGATCGTTACCCAGTACCGCGCCGGGGCGTCGAGGCGTCGAACCGCTCGCGCGTACTGGCGTCCTCCCCGTTCCCGCTCTACCACGCTACCCGGACCCGCTGCCCAGTGCCGTTAGCTGGTGTCCTGCTTCACCCCCGTCTTCCCGATCGGACGCGGTCTCCGTCGAACTGTGCATACACCCCTATCGCTGGGGGTGTTTATGCTACAGTGGTCTCCCGACCTAGATGGCCCTGGAGTCCGATCTCCGAGAAGAGTTCCTCTTCCCTCCGCGAACCGATCGCGTCGAGATGAGCCAAGAGCTCGAGCCCTCGATCCGCTCAGAAGCGACGAATCTGAGTCCGGCCGCTGTGCAGTCCCCATCTGCCCCGTCGGGCGACGGCGACGCAGGTCCTCGTGACGGCCAACCGTCGCTCGGTTCCTCCGAGGAAAGAGCGGCGGCGATGTTCGAACGCATAACCGAATACATCGAGGAAGTCCGTACTTCCCTTCGGATCGATGTATCGGACCATGTATACACTCGATGTATGGCCAAACTCCGCTCCCTGCGTGAAGGGAGGTTCGATCGAGTGACGCAGTCCTTAGAGAATCTCCGAGCACTGATCGACGAGTTACACTCGCGGATAGTGCTCGTCGAAGACTCCCGTTTCGCCTCGCCCGGACCGTCCGGGCAAGGTCGCCCTGAGAGGCCGACCTCGGTGAGACGACCCAAGGACCGAACCTCTCCGTCCGCAGAGCAATTGGGTGCGTTCGCGCACCTCTCCGCTGAGCTCAACGCCACTCGTCGTCGTGCTCGTGACATGGAACGTACCATGGCCGAAGGGCTACCCGGTGCCCCCTCGAGAGGGCCCGGTGGTACCGTACCTCCGAGTGCCGCCGACCCCGAAGGTTGGCGTCCGACTGGTGCCGCTACCAGTCAGACTACAGAAGGAAGCCGTCCTCCGATAGACGCGAACTTCGCGTCTGAGACCCAAGCCTTGCCGCCTATCGCCGGAAGTAGGCGGCAAGGGGAACGCGTATCGTACGCGGACGAGCAAGACCGTGGAGTAGCCACCCGCGGATCCGGAGAACCGATGTTCTCCGTCGATCCCCGCTGGGGCGGCTACCCGCCGGCAAGTTACGCCGAGCATCCAGGTCCGGTAGACGTCCGCACGCTACCGGTTACCTCCTTCGGCACGCTGGGTCCCGCTGAACCCGGGCTCGAGCCGGTACATACGATGATTCAAGAGTTCAGCGCCGTTGCTGACTATCGTATGTACCGCCTGGATAACACCTCGAGACTCGTTACCTCGGGTGACGCGGGACGGATCGCGAAGTACGTCCAACGCTGTCGTGGGATCCGTCCCACGATGCCCAGCTTCGACGGTACCGACCCGATCCAGCTGCTGCCGTTTTTGAAGGATATCCGAATCACCTTCAATTCGCAACACCTGACCGAAGGTGTTGCGGTACGAGTCCTCGCGCACTTCCTTGAGCGCGACGCGGAGCGCTTGTATACGAGTAATACGATGCAGGGCCTCCGCGCCGGCCAGCTCCATGACGACGTGATCAGGCCGGGGCTCGTGAATCAATTCTTGAAACGCTACCTCACGGATGACGTGTTAGGTGAAGCGTACGACGCTGTCGCTGCGGCGCGACAGCAATCGCATGAGACGGAAAGCACTTTTGCTGACCGACTCGAGACTGCCGCGTTCCGATGCACGGCAGCCTTCTCCGAACAGTCCCTCGTGCACTACTTCGTGCGGGTACTTGCACCGGCAACCCGTGCCGCATATCCGAAACTGTGCAAAGGCTGCCAGGCAGTCAGAAGACCGATCTTCCGACCATCCGCCGTATCGCCACGGCGGAAGGTACAACGTATCGCGCTCGGCGCGGTTTACCTCTGCCAGATTCGAAACCGGCAGGGAGGGCTGGCAGGACTACGAAGTCCGCCGCGACAAGTTCGCCCGCCTCGACCCTCTATATTGGGGAGGATGAGTGGCAGGCCGACCCTGTCCTCATTACGCAAGGAGCAGGGCCCGTGGGGGCACGAACACCTTCACCGATGTCGACCGGAACGACATCGAGTTACGCGACCGCGTTCGCGGCCACTCCAAGAGTGTCAAGGGGTACGGACCCCCGGGTCGCAGAGCTCGACATATCGAACCGAGATGCAGGAGGCGAAGCGCCTCGCGTACCCCTCCTCACCGATGAGGAGGCGCGGCACGCGGCGACCTTCGCCTCAACGGACAGCAGCGCGTACGTGTGCTGGCTATGCCGTACGTACGGGCATGCCATGTACGCGTGCCCGTTCCTGTCGCCGGAACAATGAATGTTCACGGCGTACAGGAACTACCGCTACCAGATGGAGACGCGCCCAGGTGCGCGTAATCTCCTCCGGCAAGCGGCGGGCGAGGGCCGTCCCCCGCGTCAAGGTTTCCCGAACCGATCGGG
This sequence comes from Chondrus crispus, assembly GCF_000350225.1. NCBI lineage: Eukaryota > Rhodophyta > Florideophyceae > Gigartinales > Gigartinaceae > Chondrus > Chondrus crispus. The sequence continues at coordinate 93,179 of NW_005179206.1, forward strand.
TGGGGGCGCACGCTTCGCCTCCCGTGGAGGCGGGTACCGTCGTAACGAAGTCGATCGTCGGGATCAACCCGCCTACCGGCAGGCGGACACAAGGTACTCCCGACAAGGAGAAAGGGGGGACCGAGACCGTTCTCCGTTACCCCAACAGGTACAAAATGCAATAATGTACCTACAAGACTGGGCCGAGAATCCGTACCCTCTACCCACGGAGGGTCACGAAGGAAAGCCGACACGCTTCGTTCCCCATATCCTGCGACGACCGGACGCCGCAGGTCAAGGCCCGGAAGTACCCGAGTACTTCGCCAAGGCCGCCAAGCCGCACTGGCGGAATCGTCCCGACCCACGCGGCCGGCTACCGGAAGAAGACCTGGCCGTCGATAGCCAGGAGGTTAGCTCCGATAGCACGGGTAGTTCGACAAAAGGGTAAAGACGGTTACGTACACGCGGTCGCGTGAGCCGTCTCTTCCCCACGAACTAGACCCGACCTCGAGCGCTCGCCAAAGACACGGGGGCATTGTCCGATAATAAATCCCCTGCTACCGGAGGCCAGCACGGGAGCTAATGTAATGCCGATACAGGAGGGAGCGCACTTCGAGGTTTCCGAAGGCCCGACGTTACGAGGACAAGACACCGGGACAGCCGACGTCCCGGTGAGGCGTAAGGATGGCGACGGGGGCAACGACGACCGAAAAGATTCGGTCGACCCCGAGACTCCCGCGAGCCCAAGGTCGCTGGAGAAGGGTCCGTGTCGTACGGACTCGAATAATCCGAAGGGCGTCATTAATCCGCGGACGCCCCAAGAAAAGGAGAGAAGGAAACGCAAGCGGGGCCAGCACCGAAATCGAAGGCCCCGGCGGAACGACCTCACCGATAAGGCCGCCCCGAAGGTTGTCCAGCGTCATTTGCCTTATGACGTCGAAGATTTACAACGTCCTCGGCTCGATAGCCACAGAGGGAAATGCATTTAAACCCCGCACGATCGCCGTTGATACGTGCTCGGGGTATAATCTGGTGAGGAAGGCCGACCTTCCCCCGGTTGGGCACGTTACGTCGTGCACGACGCACCTCTGCCACGATTGGCAGGCGCGAATAGCAACCCCCTCAAGCTTTGGGCCGTCGTCCGCCTGGCCGTGAGGTTGAGGAACACGGTGTTCCGAATTTCTTTCGTAGTCGCGGACCAGCTCGCCGTCCCGGTCCTCCTCGGCACGGCCTTCATCGATAGGAACGTGCGATGTATCGACATCGAAGCTCAACGAATGGAGCTACGCCAAGGCGGTTCCGTCGCCATCGTCGACGGAAAGGGGGAGTCGACTCCCCCTACCAGGTGACACGGGCGACACACGGGTCGGCCAGACGTACGCGAGGAGGCCCCGCAAGCGATCCGAATCGCCCGCTGGGTTACCATCCCCGCGATGTCATAAGCCGGCGTGCGTGTAACAACCGCGGGGAGGGGCCTCGTGTTCCTGGAACCCAAGCCCTCACTCGAACACCGACATGGAGTGAGGCTGACGAATGGCGTCGCGGAGGTCCTACCGAATCAGACCTTCGACGCCATCGTCGCGAATTTCTCACGACGACAAAGGAGGCTCCTGAAGCACACCGTCGTGGGATACGCGAAGCGCAACCCCCTTGGGCTCCTCACTCCCGATCGTAAGGTCGCCGAGGGGATCGCGCACGCGCTACACCTGACAGACTTGACCGATCAAGTCGGTGGAGTAGGAGTTGGCCGATCCAACTCCGACGATAAGACCACCGCCGGGGGCAGGGGGATCGACCCGGACGAACGGTCACCTTTATGCCAACCGACGGCGAGAAGTACTGTACTCCCCCAGCAAAAGAATCCCGAAAATCCACCGATGGATTGGGAAAAAGAGATTGACCTGTCATATATCGACGATGACAAACTCCGTGACCACGTACTCGAGATGCACCGTAAGCACTCGAGTCTGTGGAGCGGTGCGCTTGGAACGATCCAAGCCACGGAGCACCGCATTTCCCTCGAACCGGGAACGAAACAGATTCGTTCTATGCCCTATCGGAAGGGCCCGGCCATGCGCGAAATGGCCGCGAAGGAGGTCAACAAGATGTTGAACTCAAGGGTTATCGAACCCGCGAGCACCGAGTGGGCGTCCCCCGTGGTGCTCGTACCGAAGAAAGACGGCTGTCTTCGGTTCTGCGTGGACTACCGGCGTCTCAACGCGAAGACGGCAGCGGATTCGTATCCGCTGCACCGGATGGACGAATGCATCGACTCGTTAGGAGATGCAGCCGTCTTCACCACGTTGGACTGCAATTCCGGTTATTGGCAGATCCCGGTCGCTCCGGAAGACCGGGATTAGACCACGTTTACGACGCACATGGGCACGTTTCGCCACTTGCGCATGCCGTTTGGACTCAAAGGGGCACCGGCCACCTTCCAACGTGCGCTCGACATAATTTTCTTCGGAGTCCGCTGGAAAATATGCCTCGTCTATCTCGACGACGTGATCGTGTTCTCCCGTACGCACGGAGAACACGCCAGGCATCTCGATACCGTCTTGAGCTTACTGCGGAGTTCCGGTATCTCCCTTCAGCTCAAGAAGTGCAGCTTCTTCCGACCGAAGGTGCACTACCTGGGGCACGTAATCTCCCCAGGCAAGTTGAGCGTGGCTGATACGGCGGCCGACGCTTTCAAGATGTTCACGTTCGCGAGGACGTTGACGCAAGTGCGCTAGTTCCTCGGGGCGTGTAACGTATACCGCCGATTCGTTAAGGGGTTCGCTAAGATAGCGCGTCCTCTGACCGACATGACGCGCAAGGATTCGGACCCTGACTTCTACAACCCCACGGAGCTGCAACTTCAGGCGTTCGAGAACTTTAAGAAGTGCATGATCGCTCCGCCGATCCTCGCGTTGCCCCGGCAAGGTCCTCCGTACATGATAGACACCGACGCGAGTGCCTACCAACTCGGCTGCCCCTTACTTCAGAAGCACGAAGAGCCAAACGACTGGCGCCCCGTGGGATATTGGTTGTACTCACTGTCCGATAGTGAGCGCAACTACAGCGCTACAGAACGCGAGTGCTTCGATGTAGTGTGGGCCGTCCGTACACTACGGCCGTACGTCGAAGGCACGAAGTTCACCGTACGGACGGACCATGACGCCCTCCGATGGCTCATGTCCCTCACCGAGAGTTCCGGAAGACTCACCCGGTGGTGGCTACGTCTGGCTGAATACGATTTCACCATTCAGTACCGCCCCGGACGCTTGCATCAGGTGCCCGGTGCCCTGTCACGACTCGTGTCGCCGAAGGTCGCCGATGACCCTCGCCCCACCGTCGAGGTGGATGACGATATCCCCACTTTCGACGAGAGCACGACAGTTCCAGACGTATCGAACGAGCTCGCGGACCACGTTTGTACCACGAGCTGTGATCACCAGGCCGTCCATGTCTTCGTAACGACACGGAATCAAGCCGAAGCCGGAACAAGGTCGCGCGTACGGACGCGCGACGAACCGAGAGGCGACGACGAAGCCCCCGCTCTCCAAGGACCCAATTCGTTTTGGGAGGAGAACGACCAGTTCGACGCCGCCGACATCCAGCGCGCCGAAGACCCCGAGGCGGGCGCGCTCGACTCCCCGGTCGCCTCACCGCAGGACGACCTTCCGGCCCCTCTTACGATAAAGGAGATAGCCGAGGAGCAACGCGTGGATGACTTCTGCCAAACCGTTTTGGCACGACAGTCAGAGTCCCGGGACTCCGCGTTCTTCGAGGACCACCAAGGGGTGCTCAAACGGAGACACCCCTTCGACCCTGATATCGTTCAGGTGGTGGTACCTCGGACGCTCCGCGCAAGGCTCCTTCGCCTGTGCCACAACCCGGCCATCGCGGGGCACCCGGGTCAGAACCGTATGTACTACGCACTTCGACGCGAGTACTACTGGCCCCACCTGCCTGCAGACGTCGCAGCCACGGTGCGAGGGTTTCGAACCTGCGCGATGAACCGGGTCAAGCTGAGAAAACATCTCAACCGATTGAGATTGTTTCCAGCTACGAGGCCCGTCGAGAGCCTCGCGATCGACATCTTGGGGCCGCTCCCCAAGACGAAGACAGGAAAACGGTTCCTGCTCGTGACTACGGACCGCTTCAGTAAGCTGACGCAAGTCGTGGCGCTCCGCACGATAACCGCATACAGCGTCGCAGTTGCGTTCTGCCAGTCGTGGGTGTTTAAATACAGCGTCCCGCGCACGTTGCTGTCAGATAACGGACCGCAGTTCAACGCCAAGTTCTTCCACAGCACGTGCCGTGTTCTGGGGATAAATAATATGTACACATCGGCATACCATGCCCAGACGAACGGGCAAATTGAGCGATAAAACCGAACGATCGCTGCGATGCTACGCAACTACGTAGGCGAGCATCAAGACGACTGGGACGTGTGCGTGGGGCCGGTTACGTACGCGTATAACTCCGACGTACACCGCATCACCGGCACGACGCCGTTCGAGCTCGTGCTCAGCAGACCGGAGTTCTCGCTTCGACGACCCGACGGTGACGCCCCCCTGCCGGCAGAGGGGACCAACGCACCGAGTTCCTCAAGACCTTGGATTGGACAATCCAGAAGGCGTACGGGAGCCTGCGTCGGACGCAGGCTCGCTACAAGCGCGACTTCGATAAGCGCATACGACGGATCAACTCGCGACTCCGTCCGGGAGAGTACGTATACCTCAACCGCACCGACGGGGGGAAGACTTCGAACAAGCTTGCGTCCCCCGCGGTCGGACCCTACCGCGTCCTCGCGAACGACCTCCGAACCATCACGATCGATCGTGATGGGGTCATTGAGCGGGTCTCCGCAGACCGCTGCGTATACGCGCCACCGCCGACGGACGCGCCACAGGGGAGCACAACAACCCCAGCTGACCTTGCCGACAAGGTCAGAGAGGGAACACAGTACGCTGTCGAGCGACTACTGAAGCACCGAGATATGCAAGACAGAACTATCGAGTTCCTCATCAAGTGGGCGGATTACGACACGCCCACCTGGACTGTGCGGACTCACGTCCTGGAGGAGTTGGTGTCTCGTTACGCCCAACGCCTCCGGAGACGCACCGGCATGGACCTCAACTCAAAAGTGAACGCGGACGTTCACGCTTGAGGGAGGGGGCCCTAAACCGCTCCTTCGCAGATTAAAACGTCAGGATGCACGAGCAGACCGGAAATAGAGGCGTGAAAGGACAGCTGCCCTCATTGGATGGTCACGCGATCGAACGACGCCCGACGTCAAGACGTATTGACGGACAGAGCCAGTGCCAGAGGGCGCGACGACGCCGGCACGCAGCCACAAGTCAAGCCAACGAACGGCTTCCGACGTCGCCGACAAGACGCGGGAGCGAAGACAGCGCGTACTGTCTTACGAAAACAAGACGAAAACAAGCCCTCTCGGATGAAGAGGGGAGACCCTGACGAGACCACGTAGTCGATCGCCGGGGAAGCCACCTCCCCATTTCGGTAATGGATACACGGAAGACTTTGCATCCTCTGAACCCCGACGCCGCGGGGCCGTAGGACAAAACAAATGGGTCAGCAGATGCCTTCGGCTACCAATGCTCCTTCATAATGATTTTCGCTGCTTCCGTGGGCCCCAGGTCGACGGGGTCGTTCTCACCACCTCCGTACCGCCCCGCCGTCTGTGAACACGCACAAAACGCGGCGCCGAGGAGAGGCGTTGGGAGATCGTGGTCGAAGCAAGCGGGCGTGGTGCGTTCGAGAATACCGGGAGGGTCGCCTCCAAGGCTCAGGGCCAGTGCGGACGCGAACGCGCGGATCGCAGAAAATAATGCGCGCGAAGCAAGAGAACGCGTACCCATGCTCAATGTACGGACCAAGTGGGGACGAGGCAGACAAACTTTGATGCGCAACTATTACCTCGGCGCGGGCTCCTTTCATAACCCCTGCACTCTAAAACTGCGAAAATTGGGAAAATGGCACAACCTTGCCACTAAAATAGGTGGCATGACCGCCGTCGGTCAGTGTAGTGCAATACGCACCTGAAAAGGGGGGTAAAAAGAAAGGAAAATATTTGGATATAAAAAATAGTCCGGGTTGGGGGACACACGTGTGAATAATTGCACCGTTTTAATTTTTAATTATTTTATTTTATTTAGTTAATTAGTCGGCATAAATTTTGCTGACACTACATTAGATCTAGGATCTAGCGCCGCGAGCTACTGTACTGGTTCCGGCGGGGCAATATATACCTTAGCCCTCTGACGACGAAGTCAGTAAAGGTAACCCGAGTTGCCAGAGTTGAATATCGCCTTGGTCGAAGTCCGTCTCTCCCAAGACGCTCCCTTTTACCACAAATTACGTTATCCTTTGCGCTCGGGGGTTCCCCTTTTTCTTTTTCCTTTATTACCCATACCCTATCCTTTTCTATCTCTACCACTACTTTTCCCTTAATTGTGTTGGTTCCACTGGAGTTGGTTGCGACCGATCCGGTGTAGGTGTTTTAGCCATCGGTCAACACGTTGTGTAGCGCTGCTACTGTTTCAAGTTCCGTCGGAAGGCTGTTGCAACGACGCCTCCGTCGAAGGTCTTGCTGTATAACACAGAGTTGGTACCGCCTACCGCGATTGCGATCGCGCTCGTGAGGGTGTTTTCAGCCATCGGGCAGCACGTCGGTAGTAGCGCTGCTACACGGTTACGATCCCGTCGGGTAGTGCTGAATAAGCCCCCGTCGAAGACCCTGAATTATACCCAAGGTGCTGAAGACGCTCGTCGAGCATTGGCCTTACAACCCAGCGAACCGCGGTTACATCCTCGTAGACAAGCCCAACCCGCACTCGTCGAGCGCTCAAATCTTCACAAGTCTCTACCACCAATATCCTCCCGGGCCGGGCATCTTTCCTTAACCCCCCGTCGGAGTTGAGCTACCGTGGGCCGCAAGCCCACACAAGGGGAAAGGGAGTCTCGAACGCTCCGTAGCGCGTGCCATCGGCAGCGGTTATTGCTGTTGTTGTTTTTCTTCTTTTTGTTTGACCGTCGGACTGTGTTCGCGGCCTGCCAGGCACATTGCACTACAAAAGTGGTCTCCCGACCTAGAATTGTCTACAGCAAACCCGACCTAGAATGGCACTACGAAGTAAATCTGGCCCGTAACGTTACGATTAATTTAATTTTTGATTTGGCCGTACCAATGATAGTCAAGACATTTTTTGAGCAAAATTTTTGATACTGATTTTGCAGCGAATTCCCTGCAAGCCGTAATCTGTTGGTACTCTTCCAATACCTTGCCGTCGCTGGGCCAGCTTGTAGTATAACCCCCCCTTACCGGAATTAGATATACATCAGATCGGCTACTGTAGACCCCGAGCTCTACAGTACCTCCGCACGCGCCCACACGTGTACGGGGCGCGCACGCACACGTGTGCTAATACGTATAACACACGTGTACAGTCAGCACGGGCCGACCCACGCTGACTACAGTAGCACTACAGTACAATCCGTACTGTACTGTAGTATGGTAGGATTAACTTGTACATTAAATACGCGAGCGACCGACGGCGGTGGGGGGAGGACAAGCAAGAGCTTGTCCAGAACCTACGCCTTTGGTCAAGCTCGCCCCGCTTATTCTAGAACGGGTTCCCACTAGCCCGTCTCTAGTTAGGAACCGAGCGGGCAGGGGACGCGCGAGCACGCGAGCGAGCCTAGATCCGCCCCCGCCCGTCAGCGCTGGTACGTCACCCAGCGCTGCGCCGGGGCGTCGAGGCGTAGATCGGCCCGCGCGTGCGCGCGTCCCCGACCGTTACCCGCTCTACCACTGCTACCCCGGGCTCGCCCGGTTCCCTTAGCTGGGGTTGCTTCCCGTCTTCCCGCCGATCGAGGTCTCCGCACGAACTGAGTATACACCCCCCTCCGTTGGGGGTGTTTATACTACACAGCTGAAAAAAATCGCAGATTTACAATTGGACATGGCAGTGCCTCATTGTAATATTTGGCGGTACTGCCATACGTGCTGGGCTGATCCATCTCAAAAACATCCCAGATTAACCGCTGGGCATGGCCATGCAGTAGTTTATTGCGTTTTGGTACTGCCAAACAGACTGGAATGATCCAACGTTTGTTTCTGGTCGGCGATGTGCACACGTAGGATCGGGTCAATGCACCGCACCCGTGGTACCAGTTGTCATATAGGATGGGAGCAGTGTGAATTGCGAGCAAGAGTCAGTAGTCGGTTTACCACTATGTTAGCTCCCTATCTACATACGCTACGCAGCGCAATATACAGTCTCCTTGCCGCTTCAAGCTCCGACGACCAACTGTTGTGGGGACAAGCGCATTTGTAAACTGAAGTAGGTTAGATACTGCGTGCAGCAGGCATGTCCGGCCGGACTGATTCGCGAAGCGTTAACGACAACTTACAATCCATCCAACACTTTCACGCAACAAGAACTGCCCAACTTCCGGCGCCGATGCCATGTGACACTTCCAATCATGACGGAGTTCAGTTTACCATGACTTCAAGTTCCGATGACCAACTGTTGTGGGGACAAGCGCAGATGTAAACTGAAGTAGGTAAGATACTGTGTGCAGCACGCATATCCGGCCATACTGATTCGCAAAGCGTCAACGACAACTTACAATCCATCCAACACTTTCACAAAACAAACACGGTTTTAATTCCGTCAGGTTCGCACGCAGACAAAGGCGATTTCATCACAAGAATTTGAAGATGGTCAGATAGTGCGGACATTCGCGGACAAAAATGCAACGCACGTGCGTGCATATCAACCTACTTTCAGCGCGTTTCCTATCACGATGACATCTACATCGATCAACTGTAGATCGACCGTTCGCAGCCCCATCCACCAGCAATAGCACCGGCGATCTCTCGCTATTCTGATCACCCATACACCACAAGCGGGCCCGCCGTGACCCTATGGCATCGATCTTGCGCCCTCATACGCGAAACGAACTGCGTGGTTGTTTGTGTCCAAAAATACCTTCGGTCAGCAGTAGATTGGCCAAGGAAGAGCGAGGTGTCCAACTCTTGACGGGATCGGCGAGACGTGTAACCAGAAGTCCGCCCAATTTCAATTCAGATGGGATGGGTGCTGAAATCTGATAATTTTCCAGTAGAAAACGCCACTCCGCGAATAATCAGGTTTTCCAGCGTCTGAAACACCAGGTCCCTATTCCTTTCATGCCATTCTCGCAGGGTAACCTTTTCTCCTCGTCTGAAAGTAGAATGCCCCGCCACCCAAAACATTGGCAGAGTGTTTGATGGAGTTGTCCCTCGATACGTGACAGGAGTTGGCTGAGCAGGCGTGGTACAGCGCCACGCCACGGACGCCATTAGTGAGACAGAGCACCTGTATAGACTCTAAGTTCAGTTTCGCGGATATCCTCAGAGTTTTACGATCATCCACTCTGCATCTTACGACAGCCGCGTGAGGACTCTCGTCCTCGCTCTGCAAGACCCCAACAACAGCGAACAGGTTCAATGACGATCCGACCGCCCCATTTGCATGCAAAAGCAATCCCTTCGTCCCTTCGCGCGGTAACATAACCTGGACGACACATCCCGGCTCAATCGTGTCATGCGAGGTACGTCCGTGGGGACGCACTCAAGTAGCTTCTGCGAACGCGCCGAGCAGACGAGAACAACTTGACTTCCGACTTCTTTGACGTATCAAATTCTGGACGGAGATTTTCCAGGATGTTTGTAGCCCGTGACAAAAGCTGCGACATAAGCTCAGATGAATCTATCGTTTCTGTTTCTGATATGCAACAGCTGGACAGCTCATTGACATCCTTTTCACAATTCCCCTCCCATCGTACGGAATCTCCCGTCCAAGCGGGGTTGACCTTCCCATTCGACCGCATCTCGTCCATCAACGGTTTGACAAATAAATCAGATATACTAACATCTGTGTCCTTCAGGAATCCCTTCAATTCATCCGAAGCCTGTGACAACTCGTTGCAAGCTTCGCCGAGAAGCAAGCGTCGAAGGCCTCTTCTGCATTCCATCTTCAGTCCGGCATCCGAAGTTTGTGTCATAGTGCTGGACAGCAACGCCAACCGCCCTTGCCAATCATTCCCCAAACAATGACCCACGGCCGCCAAATGTCCTTTTTGGTGATTACCCCGGACTATGCACCTCTTCAAAGGTTGATGAGCATTCTCGAACACCAGTTCCATAAAGTGACGTACATGCCCGAAGGCAGGAATTGTGTGGTTGTACAACTCGATTAACCTGTGCAGGTTCGGCTTGTCCAAGGTGGGGCGACCTTTACCCACTCCTTCGCAATAATTTGCGCAAAACTTGTCTGCCTCAGTCACATACTTCTCAGCCCTTTCCAGCAAGTCTGCATGGTATTGAGCTCCATTATCACTTGTCACATACAAATAATCTGAGACACCATCCGCCTCTTCCGATGGCCACCAGTACGTCAACGCAATCAATTCCTGCAATTGCGTCAATAGATCCAACACAACAGTGGTTTCTTCACTCTGGATCCCCGGGAACAGTTGGTAGAAAACCGGAACGCACACGAGAAGGGCACAGAACACACCTGACAGAGTCATGGAATTGAGTTCATTCTTGGAACTAAAAACTGATGATTGCCTCTTCAACCCATTGTCTCGGAGGGCTCCACATATTGCCATGTCAGCTTTTGCCCTGAACGCGGCCGCGTTTCCTTGTCGGTTAATCACGTGGAAGCCTACCTCGATAACGTTCTTCGCGAGACCGGCCAGCAAATGGTCAGGCGCGACGACGTTGCAGCGATATGCCTCAAAACGTCCTGACACCACACGCTTTCCATCGCTTGTTAACGGTATGTCAACGCGTACGCGCTCAAGTTCCCTTTGCAATGCAAGAAGAGGAGAACTTTCGTCACTAACCTTGTTGCTGTCTTTCATACCAAGCCGGTTTGTGTCTCGACTGTCAATTTCGCTGTTGCGAAGAGCTTCATGGCGTTCCATGCACCTCAAGGACGCCGTGCGGTGTGCATGGACTTTTGTCGTATAGCCGTATCCGCTCTCACCGACGCCGGTGTTCTTCCGAAATGTACAAAGAGTGCAGGGCGTATTTGCTGTATGTCCCATAACATCCAATGTTTCAGCGGCCGCTGGATAGTCAGCCACAAAACCCACCACGTCGACAAAGATTCTTACTCTCTCCCCGGTAGGCGTGTGTGCTTCCACACCTTCTGTTGTACACTTAACCAAGTCTGGAATAATTGAGAGCAGTATATTGTTCGTTGATACACCTGGAGGAGTTAATCCAATGATTCTGACAGACGATCGCGTGTTACGACTTCGCGGTGGTAGTCCAAGCGGGATCATGTAGCATCCACCTGCTGAACCCTGCGGATACAATGAAGAGAATGGGGAAAAGTCATCGCAGTATAGGAGAGCGCGATAGACCACGAACTTTGTTCCATCCATTGAGCGGCCGCTGGTTTGCATTCTTCTGTCAATGTTGCGGGTGCGTCCTGATATTTTGGGCTCTTGGAGGAGGAAAGGCAGCCCTTTCAAATGTTCAGTACCGAGCAGACGAAAGGGTTCGTCTGGAGTTCCATCGCCACCATCATTGAAACGCTGACCGGCCCCGTTTGTACTCATGTTTTGAAACCAAAACAAAGTGTCTGAGGTGAGACCTTCCTTGTGTTTCCAAAACCTAGAAACCAACATACACATTCTCGACGTTGCCACTGCTTCACTTTCTGTAGGTCGAAGGAGGGTACAAATATCCCCAGGCAACACCTTCTTCGAAGAACGAGCCCTTGCTTCAAAATCTATCCTTCCATCTCTACGCCTCACAGATCTATTATACTTTTCCAATGGCGGTGCTGCACAAAACTGCCTGGCCAGGCAATTCTCCACGCCACGGAAAACCTTCATCGCCATGTTGGCGCTTCTTGTAACATTTCCCTCACTTCCCACGCACCACACGGCTGAAATTATACACTTCATTACAAAGATATTCTCTGCGTTCTCATGAACAAGATAGCCCAGATTGCGCACGTCAAGTGACAAACGTGATGGAAGCAGTTCTGACAGTTCCATTCGAATCACGGCACCCGGGAACGCCTGCACAGTACATGAACCATTGTGGACGTAAAGTGCTCTCGTAGCTTCCGATTTATCTGCCGCTCTGCAACCAGCTTCGAGCTTTCTATGCATTCTGCATCCGCCACACCACCATGCCATCGACTGGATTTCGGATACATTGAGTTGAAGAACGGAGCCATCATGATGTCCACTTTCGCCCATTCACTTGGTGGAACGATACGAACAGGAGTTTTAGACCCGTTCGAATATTGCGATGCGGTCTCCTCGTTACCCCCCAAATTTTCAACCAATGACGTTCGGTTGAATGCCTTCTTCTTTCGTCGGACGACAAAGTACTTGAGGTCACTCTTGGGAAAAAGATACTTCAAAGCATGCGGAAAGAGAGTCCTCTGTATGGTGGAATAAGATGGGAACTTAATAGAAGGAGAAACCCAAGACAGTATATCTCTCAGGAGGTTATACTGTTTGACCGTATAGCGGACGCTACCGCAAACTATTACGAAGCCCAAAAGGTTGTACCATGGTTCGAAAAGCTTCCGAGACGATAGAAATATTCGCAAAACTTTCTGGCTGTCCAGCCTGCTTCCCATTTCGGGATCGTCACTTGATAAACTCGGAAGGCACTCCATTCCCTCACAGCTCTCTTGATAAATACTTGGAACAATGATATTGTCATTTCCCACTAAAACGCCGTTTGGATCGCTCTCGGGAGCGAATTGTTCCGAGTCGCCAAGTTCTGGGAAGTGGCCTTCATCATAGTCGACAAGATCTATTCCTTCTTCGACGACAACCGTTTCTCGATGTTCCGAGCCCTTTATCTTCGATCTAGTACCATGATCTCCAGTCTGATTGTTCGACGAAGCGTGCCCATTCAACACTCCCAAAATATCAGCCGCTTCGCCAGTTTCCGGAAGCTCGAGAGCTGGGGTTTCTTCTGCTTCCATAAGTGCGGCCGCATCTGCATCCCCATCGAGATCGCATCCTGGTCGTGTATGAACGTCATGGAACAGGGCTGCCAGGTCTGGCAAGTTAGGGACGTTGTCCATCCAAGGAGTGCCCATCGTACGACGTCTCTTTCTTCGACCTGACATATGAGGAACGGTGGTGCTGTCGTCCGATAT